>NW_026125539.1:0-187201 GCF_943737965.1 Phodopus roborovskii | reverse complement strand
TTCATGATGTCCCACATTTCCTGGATGTTCTGGTTAAGGATTTGTTGGAATTACGATTTTCTTTGGTTAATGAATCTATTTCCTCTATTATCTTCTGTGCCTGAGAGTCTCTCTTTCATCTCTTGTATTCTGTTGGTTATGCTTGTGTCTGTAGTTCCCAATCATTGGCCCAGTTTTTTCTATTTCCAGCATTCCTTCAGTTTGTGTTTTCTTTATTTTCTCTATTTCAATTTTCAAGTCTTGTACCATTTCTTTCACCTGTTTAATTTTTTTTTTCTTGGCTTTCTGTACTTTCTTTAAGACAGTTGTTCATTTCTTCCAATTTTTTTTTTGCTTGTTTTTGTTTTTTCTTCCATTCCTTTACAGTATTTTCCCACTCATCTTTGAGGGCCTCTATCATTTTTATGATGATAATTTTTAACTCGTTCACTTTTGCTTCATCTGCTTTGGGGTGTTTAGGTCTGGTTGATGTAGATTCCCTAGAATCTGATGGTATCATGCTTGTCTTTCTATTGTTAGGTGTTTTCTTGTATTGCTGTCTTTCCATTGCTTCCTCTAGTAGGTGTATGTGGGGTTTCTCTCTTTCTATGGTACTCCCCACGTGGGCTTAGGTGGGTCTGATTTTTGATATAGTAGCTCTGGGTAGTATAAGCTCTCTAGGAGGTCTTTCCTTAGCCAGAGTCCTGGAGAAGGGGAGGAGAAGAAAGCACATGTGACTAGGAAGATTGGGTCAGGGTAGGAATAGAAGACAGGAGAGACAGACAGAGACAGAGATAGAGATAGAGATAGAGATAGAGATAGAGATAGAGATAGAGATAGAGATAGAGATAGAGATAGAGATAGAGATAGAGATAGAGGAACGAACATAAAAGAGGGAGCCATTATTGGTTTGAAGAGAAAACTGAACCTAAAGAAAGGTCTAGAGACCTACAAGACTGCTGCCAACTAACAATTTGCACAACAGTAGAAAAGCTACCATAAATGCCCTTCCTGGATAGTGAGATCAACAACAAACTTATCCACCATCATGGAGTCTTCATCTAGTACCTGTTGGAAACAGAAGCAAACGCCCATAACTAAACACTTAGTCAAACTAGAATCCAGATACAGAGGGAGAGGACAAGACCATGCTGCAGAAACACATAAAGACAGCTGACCTGAACAAGGAGGAGCTAACGGGCCCTCAGACTGATAGCTAGGAATCCAGCATGGGACTTACTCAGACCCCCTGAATATGGGTCTCAGCTCGGACTGAGTGTCTAAAGGCCCTCAGACTGTGGAACCAGGATGTATTCCTGTTGCACAAAAAGCACCTTGCGAACACATCCCCCATGGAGGGATACTCCCTTATCCTAAAGACAGGAGAGAAGTCCCAGACCCTACTTCAAATGACTTGACAGATTTACATGACCCCACCTGGATGGCATTGCCCTACATGTGGAATTGGAGTGGGGGGATGGGAGTGAAGGGTGGTCAGGGTGCATGTGAGGGGCGAGAGAGGGTAAGAGGGAGGGAGTGAGGGAGAGAGAGGGAACTGGGATCGACATGTAAAATTAAAAAAAAAAAAGCAAAGTCCTTAACTCTAACTCTAATACAGTAAAATTATATACACTAAAAACAATTCCATTTACAATGTTTAATCCATTTCTTTTTGGCATTTTGGAGAAAATAATCCATTATCTATCCTTTCTTAGTTGAGAAAAGTTTCATACATAATTCATTTTCTATCATAACAAAGGAAAGTTGTGACTATAATTATAATCTTCAACCATATCAAAGACCCAAGAATGATATATTACCTGAATAAACAGAAAATACCAAGGAAGCAACTTCCAATACTATAAGAAATGACAGAAAACCTGACTGTCTAGAGAGCCACTCAAGTTTCCTCTGGGATGTTTGGACATCCATATTCAGCCAACGGCCTAGAATATCTGACAGACTCTCTGTGAAACAGGAATTTTACAGTACTGTACCACCTTGTCTTGGCAAAGTTCAGCAGTTGTATTCTTTTGTGTCCTCTTTGTTTAATTTATAAGCATACTGTCAGCAGTCGAGGGAAGGTTAGCTTCTTTGCCCAGTGGCAAACTTTTACCATAAAGAAAGTAAATTCCATATGAAGGCTCTTTCATGTCTATCGTCTTTTTTTTTTTTTTTTTTTTTTTTTTTAAGTAAAATGGTGTTGCCAAAAGTAGACCTCTCTCACTGTTTTGAAAAGTTTTATGTTATTAAACATTTCAAATGCCATGTAGTATTAGTGTTTGAAGTGTTTGAAAACCATCAATTTATTTAAAATATATCTGTTTGGCCTTGAAAATATACCTAACATGACTATAAGTTTGCTTATTGTAGATGAGTAACTCCTAACCTGTATTCCTTTATTATCCTAAATATCTTTTAAGGACAAGAAATTATATTACTAAATAAGTTACATAGGTACAATACTTTACAAGTAGAAACATATACCATATAACAAAAATAAACTTAAATTTTTATCAAGTTTAAAAAATCCATACCAGCTTAAAATATTTTGAGGTTAATACTTTTTAGATGAAAGTAACTTCAATAATCTACCCTTTTATCCTATAATTTCTATATTCTCTTCTTCTTCTTCTCCTCCTCCTCTTCATCTTGGTTTTGGGACAGGTTTCCTGTGTGTGCCAGTGTTAGCTGTCTTGGAATTAGCTCTGTAGACCAGCCTGGCTTTGAACTCAAAAAGATCCAACTGCCTCTGCCTTCCAAGTGCTGGGATTAAAAGCATGCACCATCACCACCCAGCCATCCCTATATCCCCCTTTTGTTTTCAGAAAGAGATCCTTGCATCTAACCTCCTTTGTTTAGTTTCTTTCCTTACCATGACCAATGATAGTTTGCAACCAACCTCCATAAATGATGACAAATATCCATAACCCACTGGACAAACAAAACCACCAACCCCATCTCTTGGTAATGTGGGTATTGTGTTCTCTAGACCGCTTTCTGTTGTCAGTTGGTGCTGGCATCTTTAGGGTACCCTGAGGAAATTGAGATAAAGATCAAGTCCTGGGAAAGATTGCTGTAACATTTGTTGTTCAGTGTAGTGAGGTAGTCCTTCTGTAGCACTGACCACGCCGATTGGGGGATGGAGCGATGGGCGGAGGTGACCTGAGGAAGGAGGTCGGAGGGGGCCAGGAAGGCGCTCTCTCTTTCTGGCGTGACTCGGACAGGAGAGGATCGGGTTGAATTTCCTGGTGTTCATCTGTCTAGGTTGTAAGTTATTTCTCCCTGAATAAACATCTATTCGGCCTATTTGTTTATCCTGATCCTTATTTACCGCAATATCTGGTGTCAGAAGTGGGATTTACCTGTGTTTTGCCCCCAGGCGGCAGAAGCCGCCCCCTCCCCCACCTTCCCCAACGGGCAGGGTTTAACCAGGTGGACTCACCACAGCTTTGGGACATTTGCCTCTTCCTTACTGCAAAGGAGATCTTTGCCGCTAAAGCAGACCTGAGAAGGCACTTACCGCTTAACATTTTTTGCCCATTTCCGCACGGGACTTTGCATTCGCGCAGAGCCTCTCGGCGGCACCTGCCCAGCGGCACCCACCCGGCGGCACCCGCCCGGCGGCACCCGCCCGGCTTGCACGCGTTTCGTCTTGTGTTACAAGTAACTCCAAAAGTCCCCTTTTAACAAAATTCTGCTTGCCATAGTTTGTTAAGAACTTTTTACAGGAACCGGGATCAGACGAGCCTGGGCGACTAGGCGCTATTTGATGACACACCTCCAGGCGTAGCTACCACAAGCTGAGATATACAACTAAAAGCATCAAAGTTCCAGGACAGCAGAATTACACCTAAGGTAATTGTAACATCCTTTGCAATTTAAGCTGATATAAAATCTGAGATAAATTGTTCTGTAACTATGGCAGATAATTTTACTATGCAGAACTTCAGGAATTATTTTACTTCATATGTAGAAGGGATTTTAGCAGAAGAAACTTATGACTGGACCAATATATACTTTTATTTTGTAATAGCAATGGGTTTCATCATTAACATGATATTCTTAAAGAAATGGTTTGAGATTACAGCAAACAATAAGGAACTTGTACAAACCATGGGAGACTTAGTGACAAAGATTCGAAACATTGAAAATGATGGAATTCAAAACATAGAGACAAAGATTCGAAACATTGAAAATGATAGAATTCAAAGCATAGAAAATATAGAAAGAAAGGTTCAGAATATTGAAGATGGCGTTGGCGAGCTGAAAGGTAATATTGTTTAATGTCAGATACCTCAATAACCAGAACAGAAACAATGCAATGCATTAACAAAGTAGCAGAAACAGCCCACTCCTGGTCGGAGGAAGCTACTAATAAGTTTAAAAAACTGGAACATCAGATAGAAAGACTAGATGACAGAATCTCTTCCATGTCTGAGGATAATGGCAAGCTAGCAGATAGAACATTGTTTCTGGAAGGCAGTTTACACGCCATTCAGATAATATCTAAGGATGATAAGATTAAAAACATGGAATCATTTGTAGTTGGAGAAAGTAAGAAACTGACTGATGCAATGAAGTCTCTAGAAAGTTATTTGATTCAAGAAGTTCAGACACTCAAAGAAACAATGGTGAATAGATTTCAGGCTTTAGAAGACCTTCAGTCTGATACATCAGAAGAAGAACTACAGGTAACAGGGCATGAAAAAGATTTAAAATTTTCCACACCATTTAGGGTCAGGGGAGCTTTCCCTGTATCTATTCATGAAAAGCCAGCAACGAAGAAACATCCAAAAGGTGTCGTTGCATATCAGTGGGAACCAATACGTATGAAAGATTTAAAAGGTATAAAGGAAGCAGTAGTCTCTTATGGCATGCACTCACCTTATGTGAAGCAATTAGTAGAATCATGGGCATGGAATAACAAGGTAACCCCTAAGGATTGGGATCAATTAATATCAGCTGTCCTTGAAAGCTCCTCTCAAATAGAATGGAGGGCTTTATGGAGAGAGGAAGCAAAAGCTCTTGAACTTCAGGGCTTAAAGAAAGGGTATAAAGCTCCCCAAGATAAAATTCTTGGTGAGGGTCTCTATGCTGACCCAGAAACCCAAGCTGCCTATGATGAACACATCTTGTCTCTATGCAGTACAGCAGCTTTGAATGCTTGGGATAAGGTTCATGAATTAGGAGAGAGGATAGAACCCTATACCAAGATAAAGCAAGGACCTAGAGAACGTTTTAGTATCTTTCTAGAAAGATTATCTAGGGCAGTACAATTAGAGATAGCAGACATAGATGCTAGGCGAATACTCATAGAATCTTTAGCTTATACGAATGCGAATCCTCAATGCAAACAGGTGCTTTGGCCTTTAAAAATGCGGTCAGCACCCTTGGATGAATGGGTCCTATATACAGGCAACATTGAGTATAATGACAATAAGACTGAAGCATGGATAGGAGAAGCCATATCTAAAGGTCAGAGAAGATATCAAGATAACAGAGTTCCTTACTATGGTGACTTAGAAGCTTGGGTAGGAAAAGCCATCCCCAAAGGTTTGAAAAGATATCATAATGTCAGATGTTATAACTGTGGTAAGATAGGACATCTAAAAAGAAATTGTAGGCAAAGCTTCCCTAGAAATAACACCCCCAGGAATGAATCAAACAGAAGGCCTCAGCCTCCTGGGTTATGTAGAAGGTGTGGCAAAGGCAGACACTGGACAAATGAGTGTAGATCGACCAGAGACAAGCAAGGAAACCCTTTACCATCGGGAAACTCCTTGGGGGGCCTCTCCGAAGGCCCCCACGTCACAGGTGGTTCGAACATTCCCAGTCACAGTGGAAGACAATCTCCCACAGGACAATTAGAAAATTCTGTGCCTATTATAAAAACTCATACTGCTCTGGATGACGAACTAGTGACGGAAGTTGAATCAAACATGACAGAAGGAAATGAAAAACGTATATTTTGGCAAACTGCTATAAATAGTCATAGGCCTAGATTGATAGTTAAGATGAATAATAGACTGTTTGAGGGTCTGCTGGACACAGGAGCTGATGTAACTATCATATCTAATAAATCTTGGCCTCAAAGATGGCCCCTGCATGAGGTAAATGTTCAATTCTTAGGGATTGGAACCCTGGCTCAGGTAAAACAAAGCACAAGATGGATTGACTGTATAGGACCAGAAGGACAGAGAGGGAGGTTGAGACCATATGTGGCTGATGTAGTGATAAATTTATGGGGTCGTGATCTATTACAGCAATGGAATACACAGATTAACATTCCTCCTGTATTAGATAGGAACCATAGACGACCTCATGATTGTGGAAAGAATACTGTTAAGTACTATACAAGACAGAGACCAAATATCCAGGCAGTACAAAAACAAAATACAAATGCTGAACAAACAGAGAAACCAAAAGCCCTACCTTTAAAATGGCTAACAGAGGAACCTGTCTGGGTAGGACAATGGCCTATGACCTCTGAGAAGTTAGAAGCTTTAGAAAGCCTGGTTCAGGAACAGCTAAATGCTGGACATATTGAGGAATCAACCAGCCCTTGGAATTCTCCTGTATTTGTGATCAAAAAGAAATCTGGTAAATGGAGAATGCTTACAGACCTGAGAGCCATCAATAAAGTTATCCAGCCAATGGGCTCTCTACAGCCTGGAATGCCCTTGCCTTCTTTGATAGCCAAAGAATGGCCTATTATAGTTATTGATTTAAAGGATTGCTTCTTCACTATACCTTTACAAGAACAAGACAAAGAGAAATTTGCCTTCACGGTACCTAATTATAATAATTCTCAACCGGTGAAGAGATATCAATGGAAGGTTTTCTTTTCTTTTTTTTTTTATGCATATAGAGTATTTTTTATTTAATTTTATATAACAAAGTCCAATTAAATGAAAACAAACATTTATACACAATATTTGGGAATTTGGGCGTCGTTCTTTCCAAACTACTTCCTGCTGGTAAGGGGCGCTGTCTTGGGGGATTCGAAGAAGATTCAGATATCCTAGCTGTAGTCTGTAGGGCTGTTTTGTCCAGCTGTTTGGAATGTAGGATCAGCTTGTACTCTGTTTCAGGCGGTCTGGTGTGATCAAACCACATTAGTCTGGAAGGAATCCACATTTTTTCATTTTCTGTGGAAACAAAAATAGAAATACTTTTCCCCAGTAACTTACTTGTTCTTCAACTTAAATTTTGGAGTCAAAGCGTTTTTTTTTTTATTATTATTATTATTTTACATGTCGATCCCAGTTCCCTCTCCCTCCCTAACCCTAACCCTCTTAATGATCTTCAAAAATTACTAGGAGAGATTTCTCAACTGCAAACCATAATTGGAGTAGAAGGGCATGATTTGAAAAACTTGAAAATGGCCCTAAAAGGAGATAAGGACTTGAATAGTCCAAGAATACTATCAGCTGAAGCTGAGAAGGAATTAGAATGGGTAGAAAAGAGGATACTAGAAGCACATGTGGACCGTGTGGATCCAAACCTAGACTGTATTCTGGTTATATTACCATCTAGAGAATATCCTTCAGGGATTTTGATGCAGAGAGAAGATATCATATTAGAATGGATATTCCTACCACATAACAGAATAAAAAACTGAAAACATATATAGAAAAGATCTCTGACTTGATTATAAAAGGTAAATTAAGACTTCGTCAGCTAATAGGAAGGGACCCAGCAGAAATTATAGTACCTTTAACTAATGAGGAAATTTCTTCCTTATGGAAAGATAACGAATATTGGCAGAGAGCTTGCAGTAACTTTTGGGAACAATTAGCAACAACTATCCCAAAACTGAGAGAATCAAATTCATAAAGAAAACGGTTTGGATTCTTCCACGCATTGTAAGAAAAACACCTATTTCTGGAGTTCATACATTCTACACTGATGCAAATAAATCAGGTAAGGCAGGATATAAATCAGGAAATATTAGCAAAGTGATTCAAAGCCCTTACAATTCTGTACAAAAGGCAGAATTGTATGCCATTCTCATGGTACTTATGGATTTTAAAGAACCCCTCAATATAGTTACTGACTCTCAATACGCAGAGAGAGTCGTTTTACACATTGAGACTGCAGAATTTATTCCTGACAATACAGAATTAACTTCATTGTTTATACAGTTACAAGATACTATCAGAAAGAGGACTCATCCTATATATATAACACACATCAGATCCCATACGGGTCTGCCAGGTCCTCTAGCACAAGGCAATGATGAAATTGATCGTTTATTGATAGGAAGTGTGCTAGAAGCCTCAGAGTTTCATAAGAAACACCACGTGAACAGTAAAGGTTTAAAAAAGGATTTTTCTATCACTTGGGAACAAGCCAAGGAAATAGTAAGGAAATGTCCTACTTGCTCATTCTATAACCAAACTCCTTTACCACCAGGCAGTAACCCTAAAGGTATAAATAGGAATGAAATATGGCAAATGGATGTGTTTCATTTTGCAGAATTTGGAAAATTAAAATATGTACATCACACTATAGATACATTTTCAGGGTTTCAGTGGGCTACTGCTCTGAGCTCTGAAAAGGCTGATTCTGTTATAACGCACCTTTTAGAGGTAATGGTCATTATGGGCATACCTGCACAAATAAAAACTGACAATGCTCCAGCATATGTCTCCAGCAAATTGAAAGAGTTTTTTGAGTATTACAAGATAAAGCACATAACTGGTATACCACACAATCCTACAGGACAAGCAGTGGTTGAGAGATCCAATCGTACTTTAAAAGAAATGCTCCATAAACAGGCAGGAGGAACCAAAACACCCAAACACAGATTACATAATGCTTTATTAACATTAAACTTTCTTAATGCTGATGAAAAAGGAAAAACAGCTGCAGAAAGACACTGGACAATAGAAAAAACTTCTTAACTAAATCAGCCAGTGTATTTCAAGGATGTACTGACCTCAGAATGGAAAGCAGGATATGTGTTACGTTGGGGTAGGGGTTTTGCATTTGTATCTACAGGAGAAGAAAAACTATGGATACCATCTAAGATAATCAAGATCCGAGTTGAACAAGAGAAACATCTTAATGAAGAGAAATGACAAGTCATCCAACAAACTAGGTCCTATGAGGTGTGCGGAGGCCTCTCAAAGGTAGGGGAAGTGTTCTGTTCTTGTTTTTACAGGAAAACAGAGAAAACCTATCATCAAACAGCCAAAAGACACTGAACATGTAGGTGCCTACAGAAGAGAAGACAGCTCTTCAGAAACAATCACTTAAGGAAGCAGAATCTGATATATGGTAAAAAAAAAATATTTAATTGTAGTAAACTATTTCTATATAGAAATCTATTTCTCTCTACTATCTAGTATTCCTGAAGTCCCAAATTTTGTAAACCAATGCTGGCTTTGGAGTTGGATTTGGCTTTCCTTCTCTAAATTCAAACATGTTGTTAAGATTAAATTCATGGTTTCTGCCTTAAATCAAGAAGCCAATTGGTGTAAGGCAGAAGAAAACAAAATCTGGGGACTCATATCTTATGCAATTTTCTCTCTGAAATCCTAATTTTCTCACATACTTTTAATGCTTATTGTTGTCTTTCCCTAATGCATACCTTAAAACTTGAAAATTTTACTTTAATATTGATGTGTAACTTATCCACAAGGAATAATAACGATTCCTAACAGAAGTCTTTGAACTTTCCGGAAAGAAGATGGGGCCCCACATCATCATTTCCACTTGACTCAACCTGATGCATCAGAACTACAAACATCACCCTAAAACCGGTTTGAGACTGTTTTGCTCGAGACAACTCATGACTAGCGAGCTGTAATGGTGCACCTTTTTATTACAACCTGGCCAGTTTCAAATAGAACTACAGTCAAGAATTTTCTGCCACACAGTGACTAACTACATATGTCGCAGCCAGTTCTGTTGAAAAATTTGGTTGCTAAAAATTTTCTTCCTACAGGATCCATTGGAGCAATCATCGTCCCATTTCAGCAGGAAGTAATCTTAATATGACTACGCCCCCTTTCCCTACCCTTGGAATTTTGGGATAATAGTCATCGTCTTTGGGTTGGTTTTAGTTATTTGGGATTGGGTGATGCTTACACTCGGTTTATCTTTTAGACAGAAATAGGGAATGGTGGGTAAAGGTATGGTTTAGATGGGATATAAGTAGATTAGCCTATTTCCTTGAGAATTTGAGTATGAATGAGATAGTATTTTACAGCTTACACTGTTATGTATTCCTATGTGGTAAGCTATGTAAAATTAAGTTTATATTTTGTTATATTGTGTTAAATGTTTCCACTTATAATATTTTATGCACATTATTTTTTACCATATTCTATGTATGTATACTTTTCTTGTGTTCAAGACATTTTGTATATTGATACAATTTGGGGATATTTATCTTGCTGCCCTTTATAGTTCTACCTCTTGTCTTGACACTTATACTCTACCTCTATTTTAGGGATTTACATGTAGGTATATGTAAATAGTTATATTGTTTAAGTATTTGTTCCTGCTTTACTCAGGAAAGTTTTAATCAGTCTTTTTAGCTAAGTTCCCGAGTATTACAGATTATCCTCACTCACATTTCCTGTACCTATGAGATTAGTCAGATATAGATGCTTAATCTTCAATCACTTCATAGACATGCAGAACATGGCATTTAAATGTTTTAATATTAGTACTCCATTGACATGAGACACTGTTGCTCCTGACAGCATCGTGCACTTTCCCGAAAATGTGTTGGACACTGTTGTTGCTCCTGCTGGAGTTCAATCTCGCCTCAGCTAATGGCCTGTTGGGCATAGAATTGCCCCCACCTTGACCACTGATTTGGACATGCAGTCCTATGTGCTTGCAGGAGACAAATATAGAAGACTGCTTGACCTTGCCAAGTCAGGGTAAGACAGCCATTCTATTTCCCTGCTGTTGTTGTGGTCTGTCAAGTTCTCTTGGCCTTAGCCAAATCTGGGTGTACCAACGTCGCTGTGAGACCTAGGGTGACTGTTCAGGTGGCTTGCTGTTTCTGTCCTTGCTGCACCTTTTGGAAGTTGTCCATCCGCATTTCCTGTCTACTCTAGTATTGTTATTTTCCTTCTCAGGTCTTGATGAGGTTGAAGATTAAACTATCACAACTATTATTCTTTCTTCCTAGTTAGATATATTAGGTACTAGACTTACGTTTTCCAGCTTAGGACAACTCTATTGTAAACTCCATTATGCCCTCACCCTAGGACTAGATATGTAGGTCATTTTGTTCTCGATTTTCCTTTTCTTAGAGCACACTTGTTATTCACTGTTTTGTATATAGTTTTGTATTAAGCCTAAATCTTTTCTTTAGACTAAAAGGGGAATTGTAGTGAGGTAGTCCTTCTGTAGCACTGACCACGCCGATTGGGGGGTGGAGCGATGGGCGGAGGTGACCTGAGGAAGGAGGTCGGAGGGGGCCAGGAAGGCGCTCTCTCTTTCTGGCGTGACTCAGACAGGAGAGGATCGGGTTGAATTTCCTGGTGTTCATCTGTCTAGGTTGTAAGTTATTTCTCCCTGAATAAACATCTATTCGGCCTATTTGTTTATCCTGATCCTTATTTACTGCAATAGTTCAGTCTCTATGAAATGGGAAAGCACAAGGGGTATCTGCAGTCCTGGCTAGAATAGTCTGTGAGACTGAACCATCTTAGCCAGGAGCCTTGAACCTGGTCTTGTTGTCTCAAGTCTTTACCATACTGTTTGCACTAACAGCATTTTTCTCACTGTGAATTCTTGCCTATACCCTAATATCAAGATGAAAAATAAAGATTTTTAAATATTTACAGGGCTCAAGACAGTGCCAAGCAATTAAGATAAGCTCATGACAAGAATCCAGGAGAGATTTTTGACAATCTCCTGTAATTTCTGATAGAAATCCAGGATGACTATGGGGTCTATACCTCTTGAAGCCATCAAGCATGGACATATATCCAAAAATACACTGATATAACCAAATAAAAATTAAAATGAATCATTAAACAAACATTTTTCACCCATGGCTATTTTTATTGCATAAGCATTCATTCTCATAACCCAGATATTTAAGCATAAAAAGGCTTACCTACAGAGTTTCTTTATTTTGAGTTACTTCATATAACAGAAAATAAGCATGTAGGCTTCAAAGTCATAGAATCAATACTTCTCAGTTGTTGGTATCATTTAGAAAACTTGAGAAAATGCTACCCTGTAGAAGAAATCTGGTGGTGGGTTTTGAGATTTTAAATCCTTGATACCACATCAGTTCACATTCTCTGCTTCATGCTTTGGGTTGAGGATGTCATCTTTGAGCTTCCTGCTTTAGCTATTATGTCTATCACATGTTGCCTGTTTCACTCTGGAACCATAAGCCAAATTAAGTTCCTTTAAAAGTTGCCTCATGTGTCCATAGGATTGTAGGTGCAAATAAATTAAAGAGGGACATTAAAATGCTTGAGTAGATTGCTGACACTTGTCAGATTTTTCTTCATGTGTAACTAAATAGAAGTTTGTTGACAAAAGCTCATACCAAATCCTTTATATTCATAGATTCCCCAAGTCTCAGTTCTTTCATGTCCTCAATGTCTACCATGATATAGGAAGGCTTTAATAAATGTATTACACCCTACAGATTTTATTCTTCGACAAACTCTTTCATAGATTCAAAGACTGGGGTGAAAAGCAAAGACTTTATAACAGTGATGAAATTCATATACTTGTTCTCCAATATGAATTCTTGCATGCCTTTAAAAAGATAACTATGGCATGTAAAGGCTTTACCACACTGATTACATTCATAAGGTTTCTCTCCTGGATATATGAATTTGGAGAAGACTGACTTGTGAAAAGGCTTTCTCACATTGATTACACTCATAATGTTGTACCTCGGTATGAGTGATTTTATGCCTTTGCAGATTAGCGTGACGTGCGAAAGCTTTCCCACACTGATTACATACATGAGATTTCACTCCAGAATGAGTTGCTTTATGAACTTGAAGATGACTGTGTTGTGAAAAGGCTTTACCACATTGTGTACATTCATAGGGTTTCTCTCCAGTATGGGCTCTTTTATGTATTTGAAGATTACTGTGACATGCAAAGGCTTTACCACAATGATCACACTCATAAGGTTTCTCTCCGGTATGTATTCTTTTATGTATTTGAACATGACTGTAACGTGCAAAGGCTTTCCCACACTGATTACATTCATAGGGTTTCTCTCCAGTATGAGTTCTTTTATGTAGTTGGAGACTGCTGTGATGTGAAAAGACTTTCCTACACTGATTACATTCATAGGGTTTCTCTCCAGTATGAGTTCTTCTATGTATTTGTAGACCACTATGTCGTAAAAAGGCTTTCCCACATTCATTACATTCATAGGGTTTCTCTCCAGTATGAGTTTTTCTATGTATTTGGAGATTTTTTTGTTGTGAGAAAGCTTTATCACACTGATTACATTTATAGGGTTTCTCTCCAGTGTGAATTCTTTTATGTCTCTGAACATGACTGTAACGTGCAAAGGCTTTCCCACACTGATTGCATTCATAAGGTTTCTCTCCTGTATGAGTTCTTTTATGTAGTTGGAGACTACTGTGGTGTGAAAAGGCTTTTCGACATTGATTACATTCATAGGGTTTCTCTCCTGTATGGGTTCTTTTATGTATTTTGAGACTACTTTGGTGTGAAAAGGCTTTCCCACATTGATTACATTCATAGGGTTTTTCTCCAGTATGAGTTCTTCTATGTATTTGGAGATTACTCTGCTGTGCAAAGGCTTTCCCACATTGATTACATTCATAGGCTTTCTCTCCAGTATGACTTCCTTCATGCCTGTGAAGATAATTGGCACATGTAAATGCTATAAGAAATCCATTTGTCTCATGAATACTTTAAACTATATGACTTAATTTTACAGTTTGTTCTAATGGCAAAGAGGAATCAGATATTAAGAGTTTACCATGTTGTTTCCATTCATAGGTTGCTCATCATTATTGGTTGGCTCTTTTGCATGTTTGAGAATACTTGTGATGGTTAGTGCCTTTAGTACATGGCTCACTTTGATAGCATCCTTTTTCATAAGACTTTTTAATATAATTGAAGATAAATAGAAGAACTCAGAGATTTACCACACTGATCAAATTCATAACATTTTCATATACTGTGAGTCACAACATTTGCAAAGTAAACCAGGAAAAACAGAAGAATTTATACAGTTTTTTATACTTAAAGGGCTTTTCTGTGGTGTGAGTTTGTTGATGTTTTTCCAATGAGGTTTGTAAAACAATTCTAAACTTACATCAGAATCAGAAAGTGTACTCAAAGTGAAGACAAATACATATCTCCTAATTATTCTTGGAAAAAGAGAGGTACATTACTTCTTTCCATATCATTTATGCACACATGACCTGTTTTCAGAGTGACATAAGGAAATACCATCAAAGAAAGAAAAACAAGTAAAAGGTGTCCATATTGCATTCACACATTGAACTCTTTTGTTCATCATAGAGACATAGTATAGGTATTGAGGTTTCTCTACAACAAAGTTCTTAATTCTCATAGACTGACCCTATCACTAAACTTTCATTACTCACCACAAGTACATTAGTAACACTTGCTTGTTATTAATGGAATATTTGCTTATTAGAAGATTTTGGACAATGTTTACCCCCTAACCAATAGGTATTCTTTTGCTATACCTGAGTGGTATGGAATTAAACAGATGAACAGTTCTACAGGCTAGCTCTCATGAGGCTATGACTAAAATGGAGATATCTGTTAAGACACTGTTTCATTGTCATCTTTGTTAGAGGAATAACTGCAAACATAGATTAGCTACCTGACATTGAGGTACATGATATTGTGAGAATTTAGTAATCATCAATACACTTAAATCTGTGCTTATTTACACTGTTAATTTTCCTTGAAGCATCTACTCTGTGGAGTTCAAGGCCAGCCTGATCTACAAAGCAAGTTTCAGAACAGCCAGAACTGTTATACAGAGAAAGTGTCTCAAAAAGCCCCCCACCCAAAAAAAAAAAAAAACATTTTTGTGGGAAATTTATATTACCTTGCACATGAAAATTACCTTCCATGTCTTCTAGATCTTTGAAAATGTACTTTAATATTGTGGTCTTCACATTTGTAGCCTGAAATATAGTACAAGTAAATGCATATTATTGGAAATAATGCAAAATTCAAGCTACTATAATCAATGAACCTAAAAACTATGTCTGTTGTTCACCACATTCTTCCCCTTTATCAATCCAAATTATAGGAAAGTATCAAAAAACCAAGAAGCAGTGTTGTCCCCTTTATTTTAAAAGTTAAAGGAAAATTCACAGTCTTACCTATAGCACTGAGGTTCCTGTAGGTCTCCAGCATCACATCTTTGTAGAGACACTTCTGGGAGGGATCCAGCAAAGCCCACTCATCCTGAGTGAAGTCGACATGCACATCATCACAGGTCACTGCACTCTAAATTACCCCATCCATGTGTACAACAGAGTGATATTGATTAGAATGAAAATATACATTAGAAGGAAATTGAAAAGGAGGTTTGCACATCTTATTTCTTGGACCTTTGAATAGGTTTTACCCACCCAAGAGAAATGGCTATTAACAGACATAGAGACAAGCAAACAAATTAACAGTATTAAATACATGTCAGAGAAATTGTGTGAACAATTACTAACTGCAAAAACAATGAACAGTATCATCCTAGCACTCTGGAGTCATATACAGGAGAATCTTATTCAGTTTGAGGCCAGCCTGGTCTATGAAGTGAGGTCAGCTTATCCAGAGATTCATATTTAGACCCCTCCACCTCCACTCACCAACCAAAGGAACAAAAAGTAAGATGTCACTGAAGTTCCTACAAAAGGATAAACATTCTTTCTAGTTTGTATTCATCTCCAAGAAACCTGAAGTGTCACAGTTTACAGTGTGAGATTAGATATTATTAAAAAGGAACACTTATTTAACATGTTAGAGAAAGAAAAATGTGAGCATCTTTAATGTAGATCATAAAAAAATTACTCAGCAGTTAATATCACTTGCTGATATTGTAGAGAAGATGGGTGCTTACAAAGCTCACAAGTATTCATATTCCATGTTCAGGAGTTCTGAGATCATCTTCTGATTACTAGGAACACCAGGCACACATTGTAAGGATTTAGGTAAGATACGCACACCAGTATTAAGGCAGATATTTAGACAGCTCAAAGGTCCCTGTATTGTGTGGCTACATCATGTGTTATGTGGCTGTATAAGGACTCTGTATAAGGGCATTCATGCAAGCTTTCCCTTTTAAGTGAGCATCTCCCACCTGTTCACCCCTTATTTCTCCTCTTCCCCCTTTCCCCTTCCCTCTCTGGTTGGCCAACACCTACCCCTCCCTTTATTCCCTTTCCCTAATAAACTCCACATGGGTTTTGTTGGTTTGTGTTTCATCACCCTCAGCTAAAGCAAAACAACAATACACATGTGGTGTATATCCATGCATACAGGCAAAATACTCATATCTATTTTAAAAATTCAAAACATGATAAAAGTTGGGAAGACTATCACACATATCCAATCTAATGACATGGGACTTTCAGACATTATTCATGTCATGTTATCCAAGGAGGAAAAAAAAAAGATACATTATGCCAAAGTTTAAAAGTCAAGATATTGGTGAATCTCAGTACAGCAGCACTTGTTTGGTATGTACAAAAACCTTCTTTATGGGTCCAGCAGGCAATAATGTAAAAATAAAAACTCTGGGCATGTTCACCCAAAAATTTAATATCAACACCTGAAGGCAGAGTTAGGCAGATTTCTGAGCATAAGGCCAGTCTGGTCTCAGGAACTATTTTCAGGACAGTCAGTGCTATGTCAAAAACCTTTTCTTCAAAAACAAAAATACAAAATAAAGAAATTTTTTTAAAAAGGTGACCAAATGGCTTAACAAGAAAAAACACTTGTTTTCATTGTTATTTGGAGATAAAGTTCAAAGTGGTTGTGAATCTATAACATCATGAGAAGACAGCTGGCTGATCAATTTTAACAAGTAGACACAAAGAACAGGCAATGGGGTGAGGCTACACAATATCAAATTACCTTCCCAACAAGAAACTTCCTCTAGAAAGGGTCTTCTATTAAAGATTCCATAAGCACCACAAAGAAATCCATCAATAAGAGCCAAATGTTCAAACATATTATCTTACATGGGAGGTTTATACTTAATTCACATTCTGTCCCAGACTACCATGATTATTTCATGATGAAAATGAAGTTACTACATGCATCGCCCCTAAAGCCCTCCTTGTTAGCTTCTCTGAATCTGAGGACTGGTTAGTACTAAACAACTAATATCCACTTATTAGTGATTATATATCATGTTCGCTTTTCTGTATCAGGGTTGTGCATCATGGGATGAGTTTTGTCTAGTTCCATCCATTGCATACAAATTCCATGGTATCACCTTTTAACAGTTGGGTAATGCTTCATTGTGTAAATATACCACATTTTAAAATCTATTCTTTAGATGAGGAAATCTGGGTTGTTTCAAATTTCTAACTACTATGAATAAAGCCTCTATGAACATAGTTGAGCAAGTTTCCTTGTGGTAGGGTGGAGCATGTTTTAGGTATGAGTGTTATAGCTGTGTCTGGAGCTAGATCAATTGCTATTTTTCTGAGGAATCCCATATTGATTTTTGCAGTGGCTATACAAGTTTGTATTCTCACCAGAAATAGTGTGTTTTCCTTGTTCAACCTCCTTAGCAGCATGACTTTCACTCATGTTATTGATCTATCCATTCTGATAGGTATAAGATGGAATTGCAAAGTAGTTTTGATTTTCATTTTCCTGATAGTTAAAGATGTTGAACATGTCTTTAAATGTTTCTCAGCCACTTGAGATTCCTCCATTGTGAATATTCTGTTTAGATCTGTATCCCATTTTTTAATTGGATTGTTTGGTTTATTGGTGTCTGGTGTTTTGAGTAATTTATCATCCTGGCTGAGGCAACCAAGAAGCTTATATACATACTTGGTATGTACTAATTTCCAAATGGATATTGTTAGCAGTCAGGCATACTGGGTCCACCCCTTGGAGACATGGCAGAGTACGTCACCCCTGCACATATGCACTTGCCAGTACTCAGACATTACTCTGATCTGCTCAGGGTCCTGACATTTTCAACCATGTTGCTATAACTACACCCCCTTAAAAAGTTGGAAGTCCTCTCTCTCTCTCTCTCTCTCTCTCTCTCTCTCTCTCTGCTGTCATCCCAGCAGCCAGTTGTTGCATTCCTTCCCTTAACCCCCAGTAAAACTAGTATGTGAGTTCTGTTGTATGATGTTACTTTCCTTTCCATTGCCACCAAACAACATTGGTACTGAGAGTCTTGGAAAAGCTCTCCTGGTGGTCCTCCCCTCCCACAGGTAATCTGAAACACACCAGCATTCTGTTCCTAATCTACCTACAACAGACTCACTTTTCACCTAACTTATCAATGGGCACTCCAATACTGGCAACAATTGGTAAATTTCCCTTCGCCTAGTCTGTATAAATGTGTCCACGGGTCTGTGGGAGTAACCATTGAGTGTCCAGCACCTGTCCAGTATTCTTGGAGGTAGGGGAACTCCAAAACATGGTATTTGAGGCTATGGTTAACCCTCTTCACCAATTCTCATCTCTGTCCATTTCCCACCAGTAAGGCTTACTCTCTTGAGTATGGACTCTTGCCTTTTGGTCCCACCCACAAGACCTGATAACATGCAACCACATCTCTCTAACTTGGAGTCTCCAACCTCTTTTCTTTGTGTGACAACATACTGAACAGTTTGTGCCTACTCAATGCCATCCTCCTTGAATTCCTGGGCTGATAGGAATTACAGGTATTGTATCTTATTTTTCTAACTCACTCATGGGAACTGCATCTCCCACTATACCTCCAAGCACCCCTTTAGAATGCCTTTTTGAAAATATCAGACCTTTATACCTTGCACCCAACTTAAGGTATTCAAAACTCATCTGCCTTTACAGCCAAGTCTGGCCCACCTGCACCTTGGTTAGTTAATCAAAATGTCTGCCTACGGGCAGCTTAGAATCCAATATTATACAAAATCTTTGCAACTTTTGACAGAGGCCCAGTAATTGGAAAGTGGTGCTCTATGTCCAAGCCTTCTCCTACCTTAACTCTAGTCCTTCCCTCTGTTCTTGTTCCCCCACTCAAGTCCTCCTAGCCATGGATTCTGAACTACAGGAACCCTCCACTATTCTGGATGCTAATGAGCCTCCACTCTTATCAATCTCAACACACAACCACTCCTCCTTCAACTCTTCCAGTCCCTTCCTCCTCTCCAGTGATGGGCCATTCTAACCATCTGATTCTGACACCCACTTTCACTCCCCATTACTTGTGCATGCTCTGCTATGGACACCATCTCTCTCCCCCAGCCAAACTGGCTACAGTTCTCCCATTTCAAGAGTTTCCCAGGGTGGGTGGACTACTTAAGGTACAAGCCCCCCCCTTTTTAAATTTTATGTATTTGTATTTTATGTATACATACTCTTCATGCCAGAAGAGGGCAGCAGATACTATTATGGATGGTTGTGAGCCACATGTGGGTGCTGGGAATTGAACTCAGGACATCTAGAAGAAGAGCTATTGCTCTTAACCCCTGAGACATCTATCCAGCACAAGTCCCTTTTTCTTCAAGTGAACTCTTTCAAATAGGGGGGAAAACCCTCGGGTATTATATATCTAACTCTGGTTCTTTCATTAAAGATTTCCAATATAACCCAATTATATAGCCTCACCTTCCATGACATATATATATGATCTAGCTAACAACCTACTGAGGAACACAGATGAGTTTGGGAATGGGCTAGAGTGCCTGCAGATGAAATCCAACAGACTAACACAGCACACCAAGGTGGGGCAGAATTAGTTCCCAACGGGGATCCCCAATAGGACTATAATATCCCAGGGGGCATTCTAGCTAGAGACTGCCTCCTGGCTGGTCTCCATAAGACTGCCCTTAAACCAGTTAACTGTGAAAAACTCCAAGAAGTTGTCCAGGACAAAAAGGAAAACCTGTTCCTAGGAAAATCCAAGAGAGCAGACAATACTTTATAACCTTTATTTTTTCCAGAGCTTCTGACATTAGGGCCAAGCTTAAGCATTTGGGAGAGGATCCCTAACCCCTCAGGCAGAAAGCTTTGCTCTGGCCTCTAAGGTATACCATGAGAGAGATGAGAAAGCCCATAAACACAAATACTAAAAGCTGGTCAAGGCTATTCAATGAGCTTTGGTGACTAACTGGGCTCCCTTGCCTTCTAGGGCTTTAGGATCACCAGGTCCTTAATTCAAATGTCATCAGGAGGGTCACTGGATCAATGCCTGCCCTAATCCCTATGGGCCACCTAGGCCATGTCCAAGGTGCCACCAAAAGGGATATTGGGCTCTTAATTTTCTCCATGTCCCTTGTGGCATGGGGACATCAAACAGACCACCTCCAGCTAAACTTTCAGGCCTGGCCATGGATGACTGAAGTGGCCTAGGATCTGTTGGCCTGACCATTGCCATCTCTGACAGTGAGTGCTGGGTAGTCGCTATATTATCAGAACATCTCCTTCCTACTGGACACTGGAACCACTTACTCAGTCCTGATGGAGTTTGGGGGACCCACCTTTCCTTGTGTCCCTATTGTCCGGGTGAGGGGACAGAATTATCTACCTCAGAATCTTTCATTTAATCACATTTTTGGGTGTACTCATCTTGCTCATTCCTTCCTGGTGGTGCTATCTCGCTTTTGTCCCCTTAATGGGAAGGGATCTCTTAGCCAATATGCTATTTCTTTTGCTTCAGCCATTTGCCTGACTCCAGACTCACCAGTAATCCTTCCCCTCCTCTTAGCCACCCAACCTACTGGTTCCAACAAATCATTTTCTTTGCTAGCATTCCAGGTGGACCCCCAAATCTGGGATACTCCAAACCCCTCCACTGCTAAAAAACACTCCCCCATCATTATCCAATTACAGGACCCTACCCAGTATATCACCCAAGCCCAATACCCATTCTCAATCCAGAGCCTTAGGGAACTTAAAACTATCAACTATCCCCACAATTTTCCCCTTTTAAAACCCTTATATTTGTAGTTAAAAAGCCCAATGGGACCTACCACCTGGTTCAAGACTCCAGATCATTAATTCTGCAGTAGTTCTGCTCTACCCTGTGGTGCCTAACCCTTACACACTACTTTCTACTATCCCCTGAGGGACCTCTCATTTCTCAGACATGGATCTCAAGGACACTTTCTTCTCTATCTCTCTCAGCACCCAGTCACTAAATATTTTCTGCGTTCACCTGAACTGACCCTGACAATCAACTTTTATTCTGCTCACTTGACTGTCCTACTCCAGGAGTTCCAGGACAGCCCAAACTTATCCAGCAAACCCTAGCTTGTTATTTACTCTCTTTGTCTCTCCCAAAATCTAAAATTATACATTATGTAGATGACCTTCTCCTCTGCAATTCATCCCTACAAATTATCCAAACTAATATCTCTGCTCTTCTAAATTTCTTGCCCAGCTGGGGCTACAGAGTCTCATCTTCTAAAGTCCAATTCTCCACTTCTCAGGTAACATACTTGGAACTAACAATTACCCCAACCCTCAAAGCCATTAACTTGGATAGAAAACACCTAATCCAATCTCTTGCACTCCCTTCTACTAAAGAGGAAATCTTATCATTCCTGGGAATAGCTGGGATCTTATATTCTTGGATCCCTTTTCTCCCTCCTTGCCTACCACATATATGAGGCAGCTCTTGGAACCTCACATAAACAACTTCTTACTCCCATTACTAAGCTCTTTAAGAAGCTCCAACAGGCTCATCTCCAGTTCCCAGCACTATATCTCCCAGACTTAAACTGTCCCTTCTCCCTCTGTGTAACAAAAAAAGACAGATATGTTCTTGATGTCTTAAGCTACCAACTGGGACCTTCCTTTGCACCAATAACACATCTGTCAAAAAAATTAGACCTAACTACCCAGGGGTGGACACCCTGCATATGTACTTTAGTAGCTGCAGAGCTTTTTATTCAAGAAAAGGGGCTTAGAAACTACCTCTTCCCCAGGTTCTTTCTCTCCAGGAGCACTAGTAAAAGATGCCACAATTACTTTCCAAACTTGCCTACCTCTCAAAATCTCAAATCTCCTTCCCTGACCAAACACTGACCACTCCCCCATCTCATTCTTGCATTGAAACCCTAGAGGAATTACTGTCCTATCCCTCATATATACAGGAGGGCACATTACCTCAGGCCACCTATACCTGGTACAGATGACAGCTCCTTTTAACATAAGAGGGTCCAAAATTCAGGCTATGCCATAGTGTTAGATACTGAGGTGGTTGAGGCACAGGTCCTCCCTGCCACCACTAAACAGGCTGAATTAATAGCTCTCGACCATTCCTTTCGATTAGCACAAGTACAATCCCTAAATGTTAACAGGCTCCAAATATGTTTTACATATGCTGCTGTCTCACACTGCTGTCTAGAAGTGTGGACTACTTACAGCAAATAGAGGGCCCATACCAACCCAAGGCAAATTATGGCCATACTAAAAGCCTTCCATCTTCCAACAGTTATAGGGACTGTCCACTGCCCATCTCACAAACTGACAACCCCATAATCTCCAAGGGAATAACTGTTGATAAGGCAGCTAGAGCTGCAGTCTTCTAAGGCCCAAACTCACCTAACCAATGGCAGGATATCCTTGCACTACAACCCACTGTCACCACCATCTACAGCAGCTCTTTTCTCCTAATAGCCAAGCTCTGTCTCACTTTGTCAAGACCACCCACAGGCCACTTCAGAGGACATGCATTCCTTAAGAATGATTACTGCCTCTTGTAAAATCTGTAAAATATCAGAACTGAACTGCAGTTACTACAGCCCTCCTTTTCCTATCCTCCACGTAGGAGGCTCCCTCCCAGGGACTGACAACTTGGCCTTTCCCATATGCCCATGTCAGATGAGGTGGTACCACCTGGTCTTAATGAACACATTCTCAGACTTGGTGGAGGCATTCCCAACCACTAAGAGGGCTTAGACAGTCTCTGACTTCCTCCTCCTCCAGGAGATCATTGGAATACTCACCTGCCTCCAGTCAAATAATGGTTCTGAATTCAACTCCTAGATTTCTCAAACCTATCTAAAGCCCTCCTTGGCCTTTCCATACCCCAGACCATCCCAGTCATTAGGAGAGATAGGATGAACTAACGGCTCCTTTTAAAACACCCTTGTCGAATTGTCACAGGAACCTTGATTGGATAAAGCTCTTCTCGGGCTCTGGGCCCTCCCCAAACAATCCCATACCATCTTTCCCTTTGAACTTGTATGGTTGTCCAATTCTAACCCCCAGTCTCTCTACCAAACCCTTACCTCTCTCTGATCACCTGCTCACTCCCTTACTCTGTCCAATCTGCTCTCTCCTATGCAACTTTACTGACCACTCCCTACCATGACCATGTGCCAACCACTGTTCATCCTCAATTAGCATTGGGGAAAAAGTCCTTCTATCTCCTCCAGACCAATGTCCTTCACTCCTTCCCCCTAAATGGCAATGTCCATTCAAAGTAATTCTTGAAACCCCCACGCTGCTAAGCTTGAAGACCTCCCTCATTGGAATCACTTTTCCCACCTCAAGTCACTTTTCCCTCATACATCAACTCCAATAGGGCCCTACCACCTTAAGTTTCAGAGGACACAGAGATCAACTGCCTTGTGCCCAATTCCAGAAGAATCAGGCTTCACCTCTCACCATGGACTGAAAACCCCATATGGAAGTAGGCGCTTTCCTTCCTGACCCATCTCCTCATTCTCTTGCATCTACTAACCATACCCTGCTTCATTGGTTTCTTCTGTATATATCTTTAATGACACATTCAAAAAGAATCTCTAATCATTAGCCACAAAGATGGAGGTGCAAGACCACCAAACCTTACCTGAGTGGTCAGGACCAATAGCACCCCAGAGATACCAATGCCCCCCTAGACTCAAAAAGGAGACTAACTCTACAGATCTTAATGTAAATCTCTATTAATACTGTATTTAAAATGCACTCACTCTAAAATGACTGACATCAGTTATCAACCACCTGTGTCTACTGGTAGATTTGATTGCTGTAATGATGGGAAAGGACCAGGTGATTTAAGGTTTGTTTTTATATGAAGATAGGAAGATTTAAGTGGTGATAGGAAAAAATGATTTGAGAGATATAGAAAAATGAAATATATTCTAGATTTCTCTTTCTCTCCATCCCTCTCTGCTACTGTTATATTATAACTCCAAAAGGTCATAATCTTAATACTGACAGAATTCTGATAAGCTATTAATTAAGTTATGGAAGACTACTATTACTATCATAGCCACAAGCTCAAGGTTTTAAATTCCCTTCGATTGTTTTCTAACTGTAGACATGAAAGTGCCTTTCATTGTTCTAAAAAAACATCTGTCACAATTTTTCAGACAGAAGAAAGAATCTTTAATGATTTCAACCAGAATCATTTCTGGGTCCCCTATGACTCAAAGGAGTGAGTATACTGCAATTTTTTCAATGTAAACTCCAGTATAAATAGTGGAAATGTTAATACACACACACATACACACGCATACACACATATATATACATATACATACACACACACACACATATATACATATACATACATACCCACACACAGAGACAGAGACAGAGACACAGACACACACACACACACACACACACACACACACACACACACATATATATATGGCTTCTGTAGGTGCTATGTACATGCAGGCAAAACACCATAGAACAAAAGTTTTAAAAACCTAAAATAAGGGAAGGAGTGAATTTCTCCGCAGTGATGTCACAGTCCTGAGATAGACAGCCTCTGGGCTAGTTAAAATGAACTCCTCTGATCCTGCATGGAAGAAACTGTGGCCTTCCACTGAACCAATATTCTCAGAGGTAAAAAGCAGCTGAGTAATCCATCTAAGAGCAGTGACCACAGTACTTATAGGTGCCTTTTCCTTGATATTTTCTGTATTTATGTTCTCTGTCCTTCATATTTGTTAGAATTGTGGCATTGATACATGTATCTTTAAATGATACATCATGATTGACAGGTGGGTTAGGCTCCCAAGTCTCAAACTTTCGAAGAACAGCTCCGAAAGCTTTCACTCAGGTTCAAAACAAGAAGCCACAATAAGGTTTGTAGCACCAAAACAATCTAATTTCACAGAGTCATTTCCTCAATCTTCAGTTAAGTCCTTGTAGTACAAGGTGAACATTCCATATGCATTTCTTCATATTATTTTTTATAATCTAATATATTCCTGCATGACTTTCTGGAAAGGATGCCCCTAAATGTCACTGTTTCTACATTATTACTGCTTTTAGAAGTGTATTTATTATTTAAGCATGCTTAGGAACAAGTAGAATTCTATGAGAATGTGTCCAGACTCTGTAAGTTAAACCCCATTCTTACCTTGTTTAGGAAAAGCACTGCTTTGGAAATGACACCCATGCTCCCCCTCCCTCCTATAGGTAAGATGTCTTTCTCAGGTCTTCTGTTTTAGGTTGTTGTGATGGCTATTTTTGGTAGTCAAAATTACTACCTCCAGAATTAATTAAAACCCCAAGAATTAGATACACTTGGGAGGGAATTTTCTTATAAAAAGTTGTCAAATGGGAAGACTAATCTTTAATATAGATCAGTTGAGGTGATTAGATCCACCTTTAGCAGCTTGGTGGCAGTATACACCTTTAATCCCAGTGCACATCGACAGAGTCAATAGGATTTTCTGAGATTGAGGCCAAACTGATCTAGACAATGAATTCAAGGAATACACAGATAAACCCTGCCTTGAATTTAAAAAAAAAAAAAAGCAGACAAACAAAAAACAGGAAAACATTCACCTTTATTCTGGATCATACCTTCTGGTGACAGCCTACATACATCAAGGATATTGAAGAAGGAAGTTCTCTCTCTCTGTGTCTCTCTCTCTCTCTCTCTCTCTCTCTCTCTCTCTCTCTCTCTCTCTCTCTCTCTCTGCTTGCACTAGCTCTGGCTACCAAGTTAATTCCTTAACTAGCATCATAGCCTATGTTTTTGAAATTCTGGTATATACTGAAGACCAACTGAAACACCCAGCCTCATGGACTGAACATCTACTGGATTCTTCAGCTTTCCATTGGTAGATATCCATTGTTGGACTAACTAGACCATAACCTGTGAGACATTGTAATAAATCCACTTTCTACATACACACAACATGATTGTTCTATTCAAGTAGAGAACCTGTTGTTGTTTGGTGGTAGTGGTGGGAAGGAAAGTAACACCATATAATAGAACACACATGGAATGTTTACTGGAGAAAGGGAAGGGATGCAGAGATAGACCTCTGGGAGTTACAGTGTCAAAAGGGTGTGTAGGGAGCGGCCTGCCTTTTATGTGAGAATGTAGCACATGTGCACAGGGAGAGCTACACATAGTGGCAGCAGCTGATGACAATTTTTCAGAATCCTTAGAGGTGGCCAGTGTAAAGGACTGAGCACTAGCAAGCACAGGTGCACATGGAGTACGCTTAGGGGCTGCAGTTGAGGATGTTGAGGGCAGGCCAGCATAATGCCTGAGTGTTAACATTCTTCCCTTTCATTTATTATAAAAAGCTGAAGAGGTACAAAGGGGTAGCTGGTGAGACAGAAATGAGGACATTGTGTTCTTTAGACTGCTTCCTGTTGGCCTGCTGGCATTGGCATCTTTGGGGCAACCTGTGAATGCTGAGATTCTGGCCAATTCCTGGGATATCTGGCTGTTTTAATTCTCTGTGGGATTGTTTGGTGTCACTTGGACCCAGCAAGATGCCTGTACAGAAGATAAAGTGTAGGCAGAAATTTTTTCCTTAGGTCCTGATAACTGAGGGAGGGGAGTCCAAGAGCAGGGAAAATGCTGGGAAATGTAGGCTGTTGACTGGCAGTAGGCTGGTGACTGGAATGCATCTGAGAGTGCATGGGAACTGTTCCAGGAGGATCCAAATTACTCCCTTGAGCTCACAAGAGGATTTTTAGTAAATAGTAGCCTGGGACTGGAGTTACAGCAAACTATTAGCTACCATGTGGGTTCTGGGAATTGAATCTGGATCATCTGTTACAACACCCAGTGGTCTTATCTGTTGAGTCATTTCTCTTTGTTTTCATTTAAAATTTATTTCTCCACATTTTACATCACATTCCTCTTTTTTTGTCCTCTCTCCATCCCTTTCTACATACTTCCTTTCCAACTTCTTTGTTAAGTATGTATGAATAAGTATGCTAATATATATGAAGATACCCTGCTGACTGGGTTTTTTAATAGGTGTATGTATACGGTTTAAGGGCTGACCACATTGTACTTGATAAATATTAGGGAGCTTAAACCTGCCTTAAGGTAATACTCTCACCTGAAGGAGAATTCTACTTTTTAATGAGTATCAGGTATCTGACCCCAACTAGACTTCCTTGGACAGGAAACATAATGGAGAACAGCAAACTTAGATTGGAAAATACCTTAACAGTTAGGATCACTAGAGATTGTTGCAGAGCACCCAACTTCTATTTTCAATAAATATAGAAAGTTCACTGTTATTTTAACTCCAGTTCTAGGGGTTCTGACACCATCTCCTAGACTCCATGGCCACCAGACATGAAAGGGGTGCAAAACATGCATAGAGGACACCCACATGCATAAAAATGAATGTAATCATATTTGTAAAGGGAAAAAAGAAAGAAGGAAAAAAGGAAAAAAGCAACAACATAAATAATGAGAAGAGACAACTTGCACCATGAAACTTAATTCTCCAACTGTGTGGTAGTACATTCTTTTAATAACAGCACTTCAGACATAGAGGCAGAAAGGTAAATATGTGTTTTAAAGCATTGCTACATAGTCAACATCAACACACAAACACACACACACACACATGAAATGAAAAACAGAACTGAGTAATATATAAGAAATGGTGCATTGGAAAAATGGGAGTGATATGCACACAATCATTTTCAAAACTAAATATTGTCAAGCAAGCTAGCTCATGCCCTTAAACCCAGCTATAGGAAGACAATAGGGCAAAGATACTCATAAATTTAAAGCTATGTTGGTTGAAACAGTCACTTTCGAAGAAAGGCCCATCTCAAAAAGTCCTAAACATTTTTAAAAAGGTGTATAAAATTTTTATTTGTTTTCCTGGTTTGAGACAGGGTTTTATTTGAAATACTAGTTAACTTTGATAAAGTATGTAGTATATCAACTAATACATATTGTATCTTTAATAAAGGCTCATATATATTTAATTTTTAAGTGTGGCTGTCCAAAAGCCTTTTGTTTCTACTAATATCTATATGAAATCCACTACAAACATACCTATTTGGCCAGTCATGGTTTTGGTGACACACCTTCAGTCCCAGAATTAGAGGGGGAGAAGAAGGAGGATTTCTATAAGTTCTAGGCCTAGTCTGCCTACTACATAGTGAGTTCCAGGCCAGATAGTGTTATAAAATGAGACTGTGTCCCAAAATACATTCAATCTATAAATCTCTACTTATAAACTCCATGGCTGAGAAGATGGATTAGCAGATTATGTCCTCACTTTGCAATTAAGAACCTTAATTATTATCCCCTTATTTCTGCATTAGAAAGCCAGCAGTGCATGCCTATAACCAAATTCTTTTAAGGCCTCTGATAATGCCCTGATATCACTGTGAAATCTTGGGTGACAGTCCAAGTAGCCACCAATTTCTGTCATTTCTTGCACCTTTAGGAAGTCACCCAATTGCACTTTCTACTTACCCAATTAATTTTATTTTCTTTCTTAGGTCTTTGATGGGGTTGAATACTAGATAGTTATACCTAATATCCTCTCTTATCTTAGCTAGAGCATATTAGGTACAAGACTTAGACTTTCCAAAAAAAAGGGCAGCAGCTATAGGAATAATCTCTGTTTTGTGCCATTATCATTGGCCTAGACATTTAGTGTGAGTTTCTTGCTTAATGTTGCTTTTGCTTGTTGAAGGACTAAATTTGCATATGTTTTACCTTTCTTTCCCCTGGAATATACTTGAAATCTATTGTCATTGTGTACATAGTATTTTTTACTCAGGACCCATATAAATATTTGTTATTCATTTATTTGGACATTTGTGGACTTCCTTAATCTTCCCATCAGTCCACTATCTTAAAATCTATTCAATATAGTAATGAGTCCTAACTAGAGCAATAAGACAAAAAAAAAAAAAAATCAAGATGACACAAGGGAGAGGAGTTAAACTATATTGAATATAGGATAGAATACTAAGAGACTCCAAAAATTCTACCAGAGGACTCCTACATCTGACAAACACATTTAGTAATATGGCAAATTACAAATTAACTAAAAAAAAAAAATCAGTAGTCCTCCAATATACAAATAATAATCAGGTAGCAAAAGAAATGAGAGAAACTTCACTCTTCACAATAGCCACAAACAACATAAAATACCTTGAGGTTACTCTAACCAAACAAGTGAAAGACCTGTGCAACAAGAAACATGACCCCTACATTCACAGCAAACACCAAGCTGATGATCCTAAAAGCTAAGCAGTCTAAACAAGTCTAAACAGGTCTAGTGCTGTGACACAGTGAGGCACTGAATTTCCTTTCAAGGAACCTGTTTTCAGTGGCTTAAAAACTATAGACTGGGCTCTGAGCACACTATACCTGCTTATCCACACCGGACCACCCTGAATCCCCACCTGCCTGATCTTTGACCCCCATTGCCAGTCCTTTGTGGAGTTCTGTGGAGCTTCCGGCCCAGGACAGAGATCTGCCTATCCCCCAGGGACCATCCAGAGATGCTGCCTGCTTGATCTCTGATCCCCATCGCCTGAACACTGATGGTGGGCCCCAGTCTGAGGAGAGACCTCCTAGAGAGTTTAGACCACCCAGAGCTACAGACATCAAACTTCTGACCCACCTAGGCTCACCGAGGGAGCACCATAGAGAGAGAGACCCCACCAACACCTACTGGAAGAAGCGATGGGAAGATGGCATTACAAGAAAACACCTAACAATAGAAAGACAAGCATGACACCACCAGAATCTAGGGACTCTACATCAACTAGACCTGAACACCCAAAAGCAGATGAAGCAGAAGACAACAACTTAAAAAATGATGGGAGATGTCATTCTGTAAATATGTTTCTCATACTGGTTAATGAATAAAGCACTGTTGGCCAATAGGAAAGCAAGATAGGCGGAACTAGGAGACAAAGAGGAAAGAGGAAGTAGTAAGGAGGGGTCAACATGGAGAGATGGGGGAGAACAGACTCTCCGGTAAGATAAGACCACGTAGAAATACTTAGATTAACAGAAATTGATTAATACTTAAGACAGAGCCAGCTGATAAGAAACTAGTACCTGGCCAACAGCATTATATCAAATACAGAGTCTCAGTGTTATTTGGGGCTGGCGCGGCAGCGGGAAAAGACCAGCAGCGGGCTGAAAAACATATTCCTTACATATGGCGCCCACGTGGCTAATAAGAACTTCCACTTAAAATTTAACAAAAGCTTAAAAAAGGGTTTTACAAACGAAAGTACAGAGACAAGCAAGGTTTCTTGGTAGTAGCATTCCTCTTGGTTGGACTCTGATTTGCGAGAGACAAGCAGATATTTGTGCGCCTCCTTAAGGGAGGTTTCCTGACTCAGCATAAGCTGCAAAAAAAAAAAACAAAAACAAAACAAAAACAAAACAAAAAACACACGGCTTTTAAGAAACACTGCTAACAATTTATTGGTGTGTATGAGAGCTGGCAATGACACTGACCACATCTCCAAGCTGGCAACATGCTGCTGGGTGCAGCGTAGACCAAGGTGGTGAGCACAGCTCTCACTGCTGGCAGTAAAGGTACCTGCTATCATCTTTGATAAACCACGGCAGAAACAACTATGACTTTCATTTTAGCAATGTTGTTGTTTACCAGATAAAAGACTCGTGGTCAGAAAAAGATAAAGATTTACAGTAAAGACAGATTCACACACACACACGCACACACACTCACACAAAAAAAAAAAAAAACAAAAAAAAAAAAAACCGCTAAAGGCTTACAGTGTGTTCTAAAAAATATGTAGGCTTGGAAGCGAAAAGAAATAAAATGGTTTTAAAAAGACAGCAAGGAGCTGTGGGTGGTGGCACACGTCTTTAATACCAGCACTCCAGACACAGAGACAAGCAGATCTCTGTGATTTCAAAGTAAACCTGGTATGCAGAGTGAATTCCAGGGCAGATAAGAGTTACACAGAGAAACCCTGTCTCAAAAAAATGAAAAAATAAAAAGTAAAATAAACAGTAATAAAAAAAGCCACATAAAAATGAAGAGAATCTGGATAAAGTATGGCATTATATTGTCTTTGTATCTTTTGACTGCTGAGGAAATAACAACAACTGTTAAAACAAATCCTGCTGGATCAATCCAATTTATATATTTTAAAAATGCTTTGACTTAAAAATTTAAGTCTAAGGACAAGTTACTTGGGAAAAAGATTTCTATTTTTGTTTCCACAGAAAATGAAAAGCTATGGATTCCTTCCACACTAATGTGGTTTGATCAATGCAGACCCCCTGAAACAGCATTCCTGGTTATCCAACATTCAAAACAGCTTGAACAAGGCAGCCTTGCAGACTAAAGCCAGGATTTCTTAATCTTCTTAGGATTCCCCATGACAGCGCCCTTTACCAGCAGGAAGTAGTTTGGAAAGAACAACACCCAAATTCCCAAAAATTGTTTATAAATGTTTGTTTTCATTTAAGTGGGCTTGGTTATAAATGATTAATGGTCACAATCAATCTCTTTTAAAAGGTAAAAAGGGGATTATGGTATAGATATGAATACTTTGTTTTGGAATGGATTTTCATTTATTGATACAATTTAAGGTCAATTTTTGTGATATGTATATTTCTCCTCTTGTTTAGATATTGTGTTTTTATACCTCATTTAGAAATGTAATGTATAATTTAGTACAGATTATAGTTACCTATAACAGTCAAAACTTATAGTGTTAGTTAGGTTTTCTAGATATATAGAGATGTATTTGAGATGGATATTCTTCAAACCTTTCAAAGACATATAGAATATGGCATTTAAAATGGTTTAGGGTTTTCCTTGACAGTGAGACATAATGGCTCCTGGCAATACCACTTGCATCAGAAAGGAAGATAGACATTGAAGAAACTCGTTATGGAGTTTACTTCCAATATGGCAAGACTAGCCATTTGGACAAGATACTACTCTTGTCTGGACTGTTTGACTTTATGCTGTATAAACTGGACATGCAGGACCCACAGAAAAGTGACTGCTGATACAAGATAATCACTGAAGCAGGATAATCAGACTGCTTCATGGAAGAGTCTGCCAGACAGTCTGAAGGACACAGAGAAAAGTGACTGACAAACTGCCAATACAAGAAGACAATTTAAAGTTTCCTGCTTTGCTGAAGAGTCTGCCAGACCCACTATGGCCTACGAGTTGAAGATGGAAGATTACAGAAGAACTTCGGGTGACTGACCAGGCAGTGAGTTGTCTCTGTCATTTCTAGAGTTTATATATTATCCTTCTGTGGTCTTTGATGGAGTTGAAGACAGATAGTTATGGTTATAGTTTTCCTTAGTTAGGTTTAAAGATAAGTTACATATAGGACTTTAGACTCACAAAGATAGAATAGATGATGGAATATTTTCTTAAATCTTGCTAAATGTCAATGAACTAAATATTGTTAACTGTGATTCTTATTTGATAACTGTTGTGTTATATACTTTGCTATGTTAAGGTTAAAACCCTTCTTTTTATTTAGACAGAAAAGAGGAGATGATGGGAGATGTCAATCTGTAAATATGTTTCTCATACTGGTTAATGAATAAAGCACTGTTGGCCAATAGGAAAGGAAGATAGGCAGAACTAGGAGACAAGGAGGAAAGACGAAGGAGTGAGGAGGAGTCAGCATGGAGAGATGGGGGGAGAGCAGACTCTACGGTAAGAAATACTTAGATTAACAGAAATTGATTAATACTTAAGACAGAACTAGCTGATAAGAAACTAGTACCTGGCTGAAAGCATTATATTAAATACAGAGTCTTGGTGTGTTATTTGGGGTTGGCATGGTGGCTGGACAAGACCAGCAGTAGGCAGAAAAACCTACTCCTTACATAAAAATGATAGAGGCTTTCAAAGACAATGTAAGACAATACCTTAATGAAATGGAAGAAACAATAAACAAAAAAAAATTGGAAGAAATGAAAAAAAATCTCTGAAAGAAAGTAAGGAAAGCAAAGAAAAAACAAACAGAAGAAGGACACAGTTCAAGACTTGAAAACTGAGAAAATAAAGAAAACATAAACTGAAGCAATGCTGCATACAGAAAAAATATGCAAACTTTCGGGAAATAAAGGCAAAAACATAACCAACAGAATACAAGAGATAGAAAAAAGAATCTCAGGAACTGAAGATAAAATAGAGGAAATAGATTCATTGACCAAAGCAAATCTTAAATCCAACAAATCCTTAACACAAAACATCCAGGAAATATGGGACACCGTGAAAAGGCCAAACCTAAGAATAATAGGTATAGAAGAAGGTGAAAAGCCCAGCTCAAAAGTGCAGAAAACATATTCCACAAAATCATTGAAGAAACTTTTCCCAATCAGAAGAAGGGCATGCCCATGAGAGTACAAAAAGCATACTGAACACCAAATAGACTGGACCAAAGAATAAAGACCCCTCACCACATAATATTCAAAACACCTAACACACAGAATAAAGAAAGAATATTTAGAGCAGAGAAGGAAAAAGGACAGGTAACATATAAAAGCAGACCTATCATAATTATACCTAACTTCTCCATGGAAGCTCTCAAGGCCAGAAGGTCCTGGATACAGGTTCTACAAATACTAAGTCAAAGGTTGCCATCCCAGGCTACTATACACAGCAAGAATCTCAATCACTATAGATGAAGAAAACAAGATATTTAATGAAAGAGCCAGATTTTCCCAATATATATCTAAAAATCCAGCCCTATAGAAAGTTCTGGAAGTAAAACTCCAAACCAAAGAAATTAACTACACTCACAAAAGACATAGGCAATAGATAATCCCACTTCACCAGAACCCAAGGGTAAAGCAGAGCAAATATATTCACAATTCCACCGGCAACAAAAAATCTAAAACAATCATTAACAATCAATGGTCCTTATTTTCCCTCAACATTAATGGTCTTAACTCACCTATAAAAAGACACAGGCTAACAGAATGGATACAAGAAACACATCTAAGCTTCAAAGACAGACATTATCTCAGGGTAAAGAGTTGGGAAAAGATCTTCACCCAAATGTACCCAAGAAACAACCAGGTGTGGCTATCTTAATATCTAACAAGATTGACTTCAAACCAAAATAAATCAAAACAGATGAAGATGGTCATTTTGTATTCATCACAGAAGAAATCCATCAGCACAAAGTCTCAATTCTAAACATCTATGCCCCAAATGCAAAGGCACCAACATTCATAAAAGAAACGCTACTAAAACTCAAAGCTCACATAAAACCTCACACACACACATAGAAGGAGACTTCAACACCCTACTCTCACCACTAGACAGGGCCACCAGACAGAAACTTAACAAAGAAACAAAAGAAATAACAGAAGTTATATCTCAATTGGGTTTAACAGGCATCTATAGAACATTCCATCCAAACACAAAAGAATATACCTTCTTCTCTGCTCCACAAGGAACCTTCTCTAAAATCAACACATACTAGGCAACATAACAAACCTCAACAGATACAAAAAAAACAAAAACAACAACAACAACAACAAAAAACTGGGATAGTCTCCTGTATCTTATCAGACCACCATGATTTAAAGTTGGAATTCAGCAATAACACAAATCGCAGAAACCCTACACTCATGGAAACTGAACAATGTGCAATTGTACCATACCTGGGTCAAAGAAGAAAGAAAGAAAGAAACTGAGGACTTTCTAAAATTCAACGAGAATGAGGACACAACATACCGAACTTATGGGACACCTTGAAAGCAGTCCTACAAGGGAAGTTCATTGCACTAATGCCCATATGAAGAACATGGAGGATAGTCACATTACAGAATTAACAGCACAACTGAAAGCCTTAGAACAAAAAGAAGCAAACTCACCCCGGAGGAGTGGACCCCAGGAAATAATCAATTTGAAGGCTGAAATCAATAAAGTAGAAACCAGGAAAACAATACAAAAAAAAAAAAAATCAGTGCAACAAAGAGTTGGTTAGTCAAGAAAATCAAAAAGATAGACAAACCTTTATCCAACCTAACCAAAAAGCAGAAAGAGAATATGCAAGTTAACAAAATTAGAAACAAAAAGGGGGACATAACAACGGACACTGAAGAAATCCAGACAATTTTCAGGTCATACTTTGAAAACCTGTACTCCACAAAATTTGCAAATTCAAAGGAAATGCACAAATTTCTGGATAACTATCACTTACCAAAATTAAATCAAGAAGAGATAATCAACTTACATAGACCTATAACCCCTAATGAAATAGAAGCAGTCATCAAAATCCTCCCAACCAAAAAAATCCCGGGGCCAGATGGCTTCAGTGCAGAATTCTACTAGAAATTCAACAAAGAGCTAATACCAAAACTCCTCAAATTGTTCCATACAATGGAAACAGAACATTTATTACCAAACTCTTTTTACAAGGCCACAATCACCTTGGTACCCAAGCCACACAAAGACACAACTAAGAAAGAGAACTACAGACAGATAGTCCTCATAAACCTTGATGCAAAACTACTCAATAAAATACTGGCAAATCCAACCCAAGAACACATCAGAGAAATCATCCACCATGACTGAGTGAGCTTAATCCAGGGATGCAGGGATGATTCATCATACACAAATCTATCAACGTGATCTACCATATAAACAAACCTACATGATCATCTCACTAGATGCTGAAAAAGCCTTTGACAAAATTCAACACCCTTTCATAATAAAGGTCTTGGAGAGATCAGGGATAACAGGAATATACTTAAACATAATAAATGTAATATACAGTAAACCAACAGCCAACATCAAACTGAATGGAGACAAGCTTAAGTCGATTTCTCTAAAATAAGGAACAAGACAAGGCTGCCCACTTTCTCCATATCTCTTCAATATTGAACTTGAAGTTCTAGCTAGAGCAATAAGAAAACAAAAGGAGATCAAGGGGATGCAAATTGGAAAGAGGAAGTCAAACTGTCACTATTTGCAGATCATATGACAGTTTACATAAGTGATCTGAAAAACTCTACCAGGGAACTCCTATAGCTGATAAACACCTTCAGCAAATTTGCAGGATACAAAATTAACTCAAAAAAAAAAAATTCAGTAGCCCTACTATATACAGGTGATAAAGGGCTGAGAAAGAAATCACCCTTTAAAATTGCCACAACAACATAAAATATCTTGCGGATACAACTCCTAACCTAACAAGTGAAAAACCTATATAGCAAGAACTTTGTGTCTTTAAAGAAATAAATTAAAGAAGTTACCAGAAAATGGAAATATCTCCCATGCTCTTCCATTGGTAGGATAAACATAGTAAAAATGGCAATCTTGCTAAAAGCAATCTACAGATTCAATGCAGTCCCCATTAAAATCCCAGCACAGTTCTTCACCGACCTTGAAAGGATAATAATCAACTTTCTATGAAAAAACAAAAATCCAGGATAGCCAAACAACCCTGTACAATAAAAGAATGTCAGTAGGCATCACCATCAATGACTTTAAACTCTAGTACAGATGAGAACCTATTTCCAGAACTGATGTGATTAAAAAAACAAAACAAAAACATATGGGTGGAAACTTCAAAATTCTTTGAAACAATACTTACTCTTGTAAACATGTAATTTTTTTATTTATTGAGTGGTTTTTCAAGTCAGGGGTCAGGGTTTCTCTGTAAAACAGCCCTGGGTGTCCTGGAACTCGCTTTATCGATCAGGCTGGCCTCTAACTAACATAAATCCACCTGTCTCTGCCTCCCAAGTGCTGGGATTAAAGGATGTGCCACCATGCCTGGAGCATGCAGTTTTTCTATCTACTAAAAACAATGTCTCATTTTAACTAATAAAGTATGTATTTTACTAAAGTTCCACAAACTCAGGACTAAGATATTGCTCAACATAAAAAAAAAAAAAAAGGCATCTACCACATACTCCAAATATATTTTATTATATTAGTTAAAGGAGGATAGGAATGGAAATTCCAAGACTGAAGTTCTGTTAGGTTTCATAGAATCCCTAAAAACACACCACAGCCTTCTCTCTGACATTATCTTATGTTGTCTTCTTAATTTTAAATGCAAAAAAAAAAAAAAAAAAAAAAAAAAAAGCTTCTGAAAGACAATACATTGTGAAAGGGACTTCAAAATATAAGTTAAAAATGTATTATGTTGGGAAAGTGTAGCACAAAAAATAAAAGACTCAGAGACTGATATTGGGGTTCAAGCTTCAAGCTGAAAATCAGAGAAGCAAAGCAGCCAAGCCAGTAGATCTTACCTCTACCCAGCTGAAAAAGCAATCCTGTCCCCATGAATCCTCAGAGGCAAAAGGCTCTGAATTCCTGTCTCCTCCCCCTTATATTCCTTTCTCCATCCAACTACTCCATATCCTCCTGTTTCCACCTCCCTACTGCTGGGATTAAAGGAATATGATTCCAAGTTCTGAGATCACCTTTGTGTGAGCTGTTTCTTTTAGAACTGATCAATTCCATGTAGTCAGTGGAGCCTTGAACTAAGAGAGATCTGTTTAACCTCTGAATCCTGAGTCCGCAGATTAAAGGTGTGTACCACCTTACTCTATGGCTGCTGGGATTAAAGGTGATTGTCACCACTGTCTGATCTGTATTGGTTGAGGCTGTTTTCTTTCTGAATCCTCAGGCATACTTTAATAAATCATAAATAATATATCATGAAAGAGGTTATCTTTTGTTTCCACAGAAAATGAAATGCTATAAACTCCTTCCAAGTTAATAGAGAACAGATTTGATTGGGAGAGATCCCTGAAATCCTGGCTAGAGACATTTTTAAAAAATGAGAAAAACTACAAGACAGGTGATGTATACAATTCTTTGTAAAAGCTCTGTGCATCCATGGAACCATATAGCATGATGGCTGCACACAAGACTCCCCACTGTCCCCTCCTAATTGCACCAAGAATAGAAAAGCTTGAGATTTACTAACTGGACACACCTGACCTAAGGATAAAAAGCATACAGTCTAGATCCACAGCCTGAGGCCATTATGGGTAAGAATTCAGTTAATAAGTATAGATAAATCAGAATTGTATAGTACAATGGAAAAGAGTAAGATATCAGGTTCTTCTTTTTTGGGAGCATATGAGGTGAACAGGCCCATATATTAAGACTAAGACACAATGCAATTAGGGAACAGCTCAGTACTTACACTGCATCATGCCTCTGGAGGAATGAAAATTGCTCTTAAATTGTAATGGAGTGTCTGGTCCCTGAATAAGTTCATTTCCCAACATCAGACATTTGAATAAGGGCCTCCGTTCCCTCATGTGCTTGAGGAAAGTTCCTGCTTGATAAAAGTAGTCATTCTCCTGAGCTCTGGCAGAAAGAATTTGTGGGCCTTCCATTGATATAAGAGGGTGACCGGTGGAGTTACAAAACCTTTGGGGACAACAGGCATTTAGATACTGGCTCGGTGCTGAATTGGAGCTGCTCACAGGCAGAACCCTTTGCAGGCTCAGCCAAGGAAGGAATGGTATCATAGTGGAAAGGTACATATCTGAATTCCTTCATAACATGAATGTGGTAGCAAAGTGCTCTGTACTTTCTTGAACTGAGGAAATAGTTCAGTTGCCAATAGTCTCCATCCCTATACATTCACCCCCTCACCCAAAAGAGGCAACCATTGGACAATGGGGACCAACAGAATGGTCACATCATTTGTGTAACAAATGAACCACTGATGGAACCTAAACTGAATGGAAAGCAGCAATCTGCAGACTGGTGAATGGAACAGCTATTACTGAGGTAGGAACCACTAAACCAGGACAACCTTCTGATGTATTAGCAACACTGATAGCATAAGACCAACAGCTAAGGAAGGCAAAAGGAAAATCTATATCTTCTCCAGTTCATGAAATGTGCAATGGTATCACTGCCTTCATCATAAAAATAGAAAACTACTATCAGGCAGATAAATGACAAAGGCATTTGGTCAAGGGAAGCATGGATTGAAATGTCAAAACATAGCAAAGATATCAAAATTAACATAATCCACATAAAAGCACGCACAGGAAAGACAGACAAGACATGTAAAAAAATAATGAAATAGTAGACACATTAGCATCATGTTCAATTAAGACCAGAATTTTAAAACTTCCTTAGCAACAAATTCAGTATAAATTATCAAGGGTGATAGATCACACAGTTGGCAAACTTGAAAGTTTACTCCTAAGAATTAAAAAAGAGAGAGAGAAAGGTAAAATGGAGAACCAAATTAAATCAGTACAACCTATGAGAGTAACTACTAGAAGGAACCAAGACTGGAAAATTAAGAAACCAGAGAACATTAGCATAATTAATAAAGAAGAAATCCTAAGATTACATAAAACACAGGGACATGTAGGCACACATGCTTTTTTCCAATGGTGTGATCAAGTGAACTTTAAGATATACTGGCAGGCCTATAAATAGGCCACTAGAGTCTGTTACCTATATCCAATATTAAATCTCTATTGAGACATCAAATTCCAGCTATAACATGGTCTTCAAAACAATTTCATTAGAAACTACAAATAGATTTCATTGGATGTTTGAATACTCACTCACAGGGACCTATATGCATGGACCCTAGTAGATGTAAGCACAGGCTTGGAATAGCTAGAGAAAGTCATAGATCAGACCTGTTGGCAACAATTCTGATGTTGGGTAGCCAAATATGGCTGTCCAATAATTATTGATTTACATCAAGGAACACATTTTACAGGTCCTAAATTCCAAAGGTGGTTCCAGACTATGGACATATAGTGAGTCTTCAATTTAGTATATAACACAACTGCAGCAGGAAATACAGAAAGATGGAATGGGGTGATTAAAAACAAGTTATAACTCAAAGATATCCTTTGGGGGAAAAGCTACTGAAATTGTGTGCTGTCGTTAAATATTAGACAAAGTGTGAATAGAGCTTCTTCCTTAGAAGAAGCTAAGTCAGACTTGGAACAGCCACCAGATATTTCCTGACAAGGTAGAATAATTCCCATAAATGTTTTACAGGGACAGAAATACTCAAGATTTAAAGGAGATAGAAGTCATGGATGGTACCTGAAACAGGAAATACAATCTGGACACAGACAATAAAGGAAATCTGAACCTTAGAAATAAGATGATCTGCCCTCCCAGAGATCATCCTATCAGCACGGGGCCATCCTGAATCCCTGCTGCTGGACCCTTGACCCCGATTGCCGGGCCTCTGAGAGAGAGGCCTCAGCTGGAGAGTGCTGTGCCCAGGCCAGATCTGCCTATCAGCTCAGGAATATCCTGAGTCCCTGCCTGCTGGATCTTTCAACTCCATCGGCAGGCCTCTGCTAGAGGTGAGGCTAGGATCAGTTTGGGTTGAATCCCCCCACACACACACCCTTCCCTGGGAACTCTGTGGATTAGCCCCAAATCCCCCTACCCCATATTTTGTCCCCAGAGAGAGTGCTCTGATACACACCCACACAACCCCACCCACAAAGAGCCTGCCCTCCACCCACCCTATGCCATAACCTGCCAACTGTTGCACTGCTCTGGTTGAGCACTGGGACAGAGGGCAGAGCCAACAATTCCACCACCTTCAGGGAACTTCCTGGAACTCCTCTGAGCACACTAGACCTGACTATCCTCGCAGGACCACCCTGAATCCCCACCTGCCTGATCTATGACCCCCACTTCAGGACCTCTCCTGGAGAGTTCCTGGCCCCTCCCAGAGATAGACCATCCAGAGTCCTGGCATGCTGGATCTTTGACACCCATCCTCTGGCCTCTGCTGGAGCCTGATCTTTGACCACCATCTCCACGCCCCTGCCAGGAGAAAGACCTCCAAGAGTGCATGGACCACACAGAACTACAGATATCAATCTTCTGTCCCACCTAAGCCCACCAGGGGAGGACCAAGGACAGAGAGAGAGAGAGAGAGAGAGAGAGAGAGAGAGAGAGAGAGAGAGACCACCTGCCTCTACTGGAAGAAGCAATTGGAAGACAGAATACAAGAAAATACCTAACAATAAACAGACAAGCATGACACCACCAGAATCTAAGGACTCTACACCAACTAGACCAGACCACCCCAAATCAGATGAAGCAGAAGGAAACGACATAAAAATTATCGTCATAAAAATGATAGAGGCCTTCAAAGAAGAGTGAGAAAATCCCTTAAAGAAATGGAAGAAACAACAAACAAAAAAATTGGAAGAAATAAACAAATCTCTTCAAGAAAGGACACAAACAAACAAAAAACAATTAAACAGGTGAAGGAAACAGTTCATGATTTAAAAACTGAAATACAGACAATAAAGAAAACACAAACTGAAAGAATGCTGGATAGAAAAACTGAGCAAATGATCAGGCACTACAAATGCAAGCAAAACAAACAGAATACAAGAGATGGAAGAGAGAATCTCAGGAACTGAAGATAAACTAGAGGAAATAGATTCATCAACCAAAGAAAATCTACAATCTAACAAATTCTTAACACAAAACATCCAGGTAAGGTGGAACACCGTGAAAAAAACCAAACTTAAGAATAATAGGCATAGAAGAAGGGAAAAATCCAGCTCAAAGGTGCAGAAAACATATTCAACAAAATCATGAAGAAAACTTTCCCAATCTGAAGAAGGACATGCCCATGAAAGTACAAGAAGCATATTGAACACCAAATAGACTGAACCAAAGAAAAAGAACCCTTGACACAAAGTGATCAAAACACTTAACATGCGGAACAAAGAAAGAATATTAATAACAGAGAAGTAAAAGAGCCAGTTAATATATAAAGGAAGACCTATAATTACACCTGACCTCTCCATGGAAACTCTCAAGGCCAGAAGATCCTGGCTAGATGTTCTGCAAGTACTAAGAGTCCATGCATGCCAGCCCAGGCTACTATACCTAGCAAAACTCTCAATCACTGTAGACAGAGAAAACAAGATATTTAATGAAAAAGCCAGATTTTTCACAATATGTATCTACAGATCCAGCCCTACATAAAGTTCTGAAAGAAAAACTTCAACCCAAGGAAATTAACAACACTCACAAAGACATAGGCAATAGATAAAACCACTTCATCAGAACCCAAGGGAAAAAGGAGGACAAATATATCCACAATACCACCTCAAACAACAAAACTTAAACAAGCATTAACAATCAATGGTCCTTACTTTCCCTCAACATTAATGTTGTTAACTCACATATAAAAAGACACAGGCTAACAGAATGGATATGAAGAGAGAATAGATCCTTCTGCTGCATACAATAAACACATCTAAGCTTCAAAGACAGACATTACCTCATGGTAATTACCTTGGAAAAGATCTTTAATCAAATGAACCCAAGAAGCAAGAAGGTGCAACTATCATAATATCTATAAAGTTAGACTTCAAACCGAAATCAATCAAAAAATAAAAAGACAGTCATTTAGTATTCATCTAGGAGAAATCTCAATTCTGAACATCTATGCCCCAAATACAAAGGCACCAACATTTGTAAAAGAAATGCTACTAAAACTCAAAGCTCACATAAAACTGCACACACTTATAGAAAAAGACTTCAGCACACACTCTCACCACTAGAAAGGACCACCAGTCAGAAACTTAACAAAGAAACAAAAGAAATAACAGAATTAATGCCTCAATAGGTTTTAACAGATATCTATAGAACATTCCATCCAAACACAAAAGAATATAACTTCTTCTCTGCACCACATTGAACCTTCTCTAAAATCGACCACATACTAGGTGACAAAACAAACCTCAACAGATACAAGAGAATTGGAATAATCCCATGTATCTTATCTTACTACAATGCTTAAAAATTAAAATTCAACAACAATAAAATAGCAGGAAACCTACAAACTCATGGAAACACCTAGGTCAAATAAGAAAGAAAGAAATTAAGGACTTTCTAATATTCAACGAGAATGAAGACAAAACATACCTAAACTTATGGGACACCTTGAAAGCAGTGCTACGAGGGAAGTTCATTGCACTAAGTGCCCATATGAAGAAAATAGAGGACAGTCACATTAGAGAACTAACAGCACAACTGAAGGCCTTAGAACAAAAAGAAGCAAACTCACTTGGGAGAAGTAGATGCCAGGAAATAATCAATTTGAGGGCTGAAATCAATAAAATAGAAACCAAGAAAACAATACAAAAATGTCAATGCAACAAAGAGTTGTTTTGTTTTTTTGGTTTTTGTTTTTTGTTTTTTGTTTTTTGTTTTTTTTTTTTTGGTTTGTTTGTTTTTTGTTTTGTTTTTTTTTTTTTTTGAAAAAATCAACAAGACAGACAAACCTTTATCCCAACTAACAAAAAAATCAGAAAGGCAACATGCAAGTTAACAAAATCAGAAATGAAAAGGGGAACATAACAATGGACACAGACAATTTTCAAGTCATACTTTCCACAAAAATTGAAAATTCAAAGGAAATGGACAAATTTCTGGATAACTATCACTTATCAAAATTAAATCAAGAACAGAAAAACAACTTAAATAGACCTATAACTCACAATGAAATAGAAGCAGTCATCAAAAGCCTTCCAACCAAAAAAAGTCCAGGGCCAGATGGATTCAGTGCAGAATTCTACCAGACATTCAAGGAAGAACTAATACCAATACTCCTCAAATTGTTCCACACAATAGAAACAGAAGGTTCATTGCCAAAATCTTTTCATGAGGCCACAATAACCTTGGTACCCAAGCCTCACAAAGACACAACTAAGAAAGAAAACTACAGACCAATATGCCTGAGGAACATCGATGCAAAAATACTTAATAAAATACTGGCAAACCAAATTCAAGAATACATCAGAGAAATCATCCACCATGACCAACTAGGCTTCATCCTTGGATTGCAGGGATGGTTTCACATAGGAAAATCTATCAATGTGATCCACCATATAAACAAACTGAAAAAGAAAAACCGTATCTCCCTAGATGCTGAAAAAGCCTTCGACAAAATTCAACACCATTTCATGATAAAGGTCTTGGAGACATCAGGGATAACAAGAACATAGCTAAACATAATAAGAGCAATATACAGCAAACCAACAGCCAATGGAGAGAATGGCGAGAAACTTAAGCCAATTCCTCTAAAATCAGGAACAAGACAAGGCTGCCCTCTCTCTCAATATCTCTTCAATATTGTACTTGTAGTTCTAGCTAAAGCTATAAGGCAACAAAAGGAGATCAAGGGGATCCAAATTGGAAAAGAAGAAGTCAAACTATCTCTATTGGCAGATGATATGATAGTTTACATAAGCGACCCAATAAACTCTACCAGGGAACTCCTACAGCTGATAAACACCTTCAGCAAACTAGCAGGATACAAGATAAACTCAAAAACATCAGTAGCCCTACTTTTTTCAGACGACAAAGAGACAGAGAAAGAAATCAGAGAAACATCACCCAATACAATAGCCACAAGCAACATAACGTATCTTGGTGTAACACTTACCTAACAAGTAAAAGACCTATATAACAAGAACTTTGTGGCTCTAAAGAAAGAAATTAAAGATACCAGAAAATGGAAAGATCTCCCATGTTCTTGGATAGGTAAGATAAACATAGTAAAAATGGCAATCTTGCCAAAAGCAATCTACAGATTCAACGCAATCCCCATTAAAATCCAAGCACAATTCTTCACCGACCTTGAAAGGATAATACACAATTTTATATGGAAAAATAAAAGACCCAGGGTAGCCAAAACAACTCTATACAATAAAGGAACTTCAGGAGGCATCACCATTCCTGACTTTAATCTCTACTACAGAGCTATAGTTCTGAAAACAGCCTGGTATTGGCACAAAAATAGAGAGGTAGACCAATGGAATCGAATTGAAAATCCTGATATTAACCCACACACTTATGAACACCTGATTTTCGACAAAACAGCTAAAATTATACAATGGGGTTGAGGAAAGCATCTTCAACAAATGGTGCTGGCACAATTGGATGAGGGTGTGTAGAAGACTACAGATAGACCCATGTCTGTTGCCATGCACAAAACTCAAGTCCAAATGGATCAAAGACCTCAACATCAATCCAGCCACATTGAGAAACTGGGAGATACCCTTGAACAAATTGGTATAGGAGACTGCTTCCTGAACATAACTCCAGGGGCAAAGACATTGTGAGAGCAACAATTATTAAATGGGACCTATGCAAACTTAGAAGCTTCTGTAAGGCATAGGACACAGTAGACAAGACCAAACAGCAGCCCACAGACTGGGAAAAGATTTTCACCAATCCTACATCTGACAAAGGGCTGATCTCCAAAATAAACAAAGGACTCAAGAAACTAGTCATCAAAACACCAAATAACCCTATTTAAAAATGTGGTACAGAACTGAAGAAAGAATTCTCAATAGAGGAAATCAAAAAGGCTGAAAGACACTTAAGAAAAGTGCTCAACATCCTTAGCTTTCAGGGAAATGCAAATCAAAACAACTTTGAGATACCATCTTACCCCTGCCAGAATGGCTAAAATTAGAAACACCAATGATGACTCATGCTGGAGAGGATGTGGAGAAAGGGGAACACTCCTCCACTGCTGGTGGGAGTGCAAACTCGTACAGCCACTCTGGAGATCAGTATGGCGGTTCCTCAGGAAAATGGGAATTAGTTTACCACAGAACCCAGCAATCCTGCTCTTAGGCATATACCCAAATGATCCACATCCATGCCACAAAGACATCTGTTCACCTATGTTCATAGCAGCACTGGTTGTAATAGCAAGAACCTGGAAGCAACCTAGATGCCCCTCAATTGAAGAATGGATAAAGAAGATGTGGCACATCTACACAATGGAATACTACTCTGCAGACAAAAATAATGGTATCTTGAAATTTGCAGGCAAGTGGATGGCACTTGAAGAAACCATCCTGAATGAGGTAACCCAGTCACAAAAATAGGAACATGGTATGTACTCACTCATATATGGATTTTAGACCTAGAGCAAAGGATCACCAGCCTATAATTCACACCACCAGAGGAACTAGGATACAAGGTGTATTCTAAGAGATTCATATAAAGTCCCTCACAGAACTGGGAAGGGACAAGTCCCCCAGAGCACAGGGGAAGTGGGGGGGGCAGTGAATGGAGAGAGAAGTAGGAGAAAACGAGGGGGAGGAAAGGAAGACATGTGCGACCAGGAAGGTTGAGCCTGGTTAGGAATAGAAGACAGGAAAGAGAGAGAGAGAGAGAGAGAGAGAGAGAGAGAGAGAGAACATAAAAGAGGGAGCCAATATTGGTTTGAAGAGAAAACTGAACCCAAAGAAAGGTCTAGAGAACTACAAGACTGCAACACACTAACAGTTTGAGCTTCCGTGGAAAGGCTACCATAAATGCCCTACCTGGATAGTGAGATCAACAACTAACTTATCCATGGAGCCCTCATCTAATACCTGTTGGAAACAAGAGCAAACAGCCATAACTAAACACTGAGTCTAACTAGAATCGAGATACAGATGGAGAGGACAAGACCAGGCTGCAAAAACACATAGAGACAGCTGACATAAACAAGAAGGAGCTAATGGGCCCCCAGACTGATAGCTGGGAAGCCAGCGCAGGACTGACTCAGGCCTCCATCTTTATAAGCAAAAAGAAAAAGGAAAACAAAAAAATCTGCTTGGCAAATGAAAAATTTTATAGCTGTTATACAAAACAGTCACTCCATGACAATGAAAGAACAGACTTCCCAATATGTCTGGATATACATGGCAGGAACACCACACACTTCTTTCCTCCCCAAATATGGAACATTAGTTCCCAGACTGTTGAAATTCCAGCATGAACTTATGCTGGCTACCAAACTGATCACATCAACCCAAGAGTAGACATGATATAATTTCCAACCAGAAGATGCCTTAGATCCAATGACTCCATTGTGCCAAGTTATCACATAAACAAATGCAGACAACAGAAACTGATAGAGATGGAAAACTGCAGCTATCAATTTTACCAAACTGGAACCCAGGAAATATACACATTCAGGACCTCCCTATTATTTCTACATAATTCTTCCACTACCTCTGTTCGAGTAATAAAGCACTGGAGACTTTACAAAGTCCATAAGACTATACTCAATATATCACGTACAGGAATCTGCACAAAGGATCCCAATTTGGTAAGAGACACGTCTTCACCATAATGGGGAAATCCTGTGAAATTAAAGAAGGCAGCCTAACATCAGGCATTATTGATAGAGGAGGATGGAATTAGAAAAGTAAATTCTTCACAAAGTGTCATTGTCAATACCCCTCTTTCCCCACTGATGGTTACTGGCGAGTCCTAACTCTTAGTCTACATGCAAGACATAATTATACCTAGGGTCCAGAAGGTTGTGCATACCTCCAACCTCAAATCATGGCTCCCAACTAAAGAATTCTGCTCTGAGCCTGAATTTAGGGGAATACCAGTCTTCTTCTACTCCCCAGGAAATAGGTTTACTGCAAGAAAACCCCTATAATTCTATAATTTATGGTTGCTGGAGATGTTGGCTCCTTACTCAAAGCTGGCAAAGCATCTTTTTCCTTTTTTGTGGTGGGGGGGTGGAACATCACTGCAGATACAATAGACATCAGAAATCTTACCAAAGAACAAACACTAGCTACTAACGCCTTATTTGACTGACTAGCTACTACAGGCCTTCTTCTGGAACTAAATGTATTAGAGCAATCATTGGCAGATACTAACAAATATACAACTGAAAATTTGAAGAGACTAGCTGTAGCTGACCAGCTCTCTCAAAATTATCTCCTACAACTTATTCAGAGGAACAGACAAATGGATGTATCCAAGCAATGTATTAAGCAAGACCCACTTTTCAATGAGTGTAAAGATCTATCTTGGTCCTTTTCTGCAGCATTTGGAACAAAAACAGCAATCTATAAGTCTCTCCTAGACACAAGGCAAGCCTCTTGGTATGAACATGAATTCTGTAAAATACATTTACTCTTAGACTATACCAACAATGCAGTACCAGCTATTACACACACACACTGCCTAGGAAACATGGGGATGGATTTGTAGTACCCATTCATTCTTTCCTATGGACTAGTTGGACTAATACAGAGGGCATCCGCTGACCAGAGAAACATACCATCTCACTTGGGACCAACATCTTTGTGATCACCCACCCTCTGCCCAGTGAGCTCCAAATGTCAGAAATGGACCCTTAGGTATATACAAACCAACTCACAGACCTTGGCAGTAGAGTCTTTACTGCATGCTCGATGGAGGCCTTCACTCTCACAATTGAAACTATAACATCACCAGGGATATTTTGAACTCCACTCTTTTTATTCTGTAAAACCTGATCGTCTGACTATACACAATGCTACTAGAGTTATAGCTAGTATCGATATAGCTAGTATACCTATAAGAGAGGTAAATATGTCCAAGATCTCCAGCCTAATGCTAGAATAGTAGCATGACTTTGACTCAGGTACCCTACATAATAATGAAACCAAAGATGACTTGCTAGGGAAGCCATTAATGAAAATTTCACTGTTCTTTCTTTTAACAGCCACAATCACAGTCAATGTGAGATTGCTAGGGATCTTGAAACCCTAGGAGGACAGTTAGACAGAGTCCAACATTTATCAGTGATACTCGAAGCAAACACAATTGCTTATGGCCACAAAGTAAGCAAGCTTAAAAACTGTTCTTTTAAAAAAAAAATGGAGTGACTTTAAAGTAATAAAAGAAAAAAAAATCATGTCAACCTAGATTCAATGCTCGATAAAAGTATTTTTAAAAACAAACAAAAACAAAAGGAAAAAAAAATCTGTTCTTTACAAACCTAGCAATAGTGGAAAGGGTGGCTGAACTGGCCATCTCCTGTAAGCAAAATACGTGACTCCCCTAACTGTCATCAGAGAGTCTTCACCCAGTAACTGAAGGAAACAGATTCAGAGATCCACAGCCAACTATGACCCAGGAATCCTGTTGAAGAGAGGGAGGAAATATTTTTTAAAAAAGTTCTTTATTTGATGTGACTAATAGGATGTTTACATTTGACTATACCTGCCTCCCCACCCAGATATGATTCCACTGGATGAAGCAGTGCTTGAACTTTTTGTAAACTTCATATTGGCCCATTTGGAACATAAACTCCTTATTATTTTGTGCTTATTTAATAAACTTCATTTTAAGAGGAACTACGATAATGAGCTCCAGAGACTACCAAAAGAAACAAACCAGCGAAACTGTTATTTCAAAAAATTCTTTAAAAAATGTTTCATCTCCATGATGACACCTCAGGCCACAAATATTGTATTCTTGGTTCTGCTTTATTACAGTACTGTCATTTTTGCCAGAAGAGAGTCTATATACATTGATTATATACCATAGATGGATGTCTCTGGAGACTCATCTACTTTATAGTCACCATTTGCTTTCTCATAATATTAACATACAAAATAATGAGAAACAATACTGGAAGCTAATTATGAAGCTTCCTGGATTCCTGTTCACTCTTTTTCTTAATAAAAGAAGAAATACCTAGCCCATGGCCATTGTCCACATTTTCATACTTGACAGTGATCAAATTAATACAATGCTCCACTATGATTTGCTTAGCTCAGAGTCCTACAGCTCAAACCCTGCTATGTCTCCTTTACAGATTTGAAAATTGTTGCATTTCCTTTATTTCTGAATGTACTTTCAACTTGGTACATACCAAACCTGGAGAAAATATAAATTTGGGAAAATATATCTGCCAGAGGAATCATAGCAATATGTCTCAAGCAACAGAGCATGTCTCAAGTTTGCATGGTTTGGGACTGTTGCATAGGACATATGCTGCAGTATGTGCCATAGTCCATGTGGCAGGAAGCAGATATTAAATTGTTCTTGTACATTGTTTTGTGATTCACCATCACTGGTACTGGGTTTTCCTGAAACCACAAGGGAGCATCAAAAGCTGCAGAGCCATAACAGGATCTGCAGGAGATTGCCACGGACCCCCCAACTGGGTATAGGGGTCCCTGGGATGAGGGTAAGGATTCAGAGGTGACAAACAGAAACAAACACAGAGGCAGTTTGAATCCGAGTGTATTTTGCAGCTTTCACGCAAGGCCTTTTATAATAAAACAAATATCTTTTAAGTTTGTGTTCAGTGAATCCATACCCAGATGGCATCATTGTTACTAGGCATAGTAACACACAACTTATCCAACAGTAAATCAGAAAATCATTCAAGGCTAAATGACCGCCAGTTCTAACATCAGGTTAATACATGTTTATGGTCAGTTATTGTTTGACATCTGTTACCTAGTTCACAATTGTTTGATATCTGTTATCTAGTTCTTGTGAGTATTTGAAATACAGCTATTTTGACTCTTTCTTATTAAAAAGCTTTCTTTACCAAACATTTAAACCCACTCTCAATTACACATATACAGCCATATGAAATTTTATTGTTTGGAAAGTTTTTATCAGTATTATTACTATTTACTTATGTTAATGATTGAAAAGTGCTGTTTTTTTCTGGAGATTAGATCATAGTCAATGACTATGTCTCAGAAGATGGTTTTGCATTTATTCCTTTTGTTTGAAATGTCATCAAAGGCTTTCAGGAACATTTCATTAATATGAGAAAAGAATAGAAGCATAGAAATTACCATGAGATCTATGGCTCAATATTTTTCTCTGGCTGAGAGATCTACAACTGTTTCCTTCTTTTGAAGTTATTGTCTCAGTCTGTGGAACTTGTCACAGAGAATCTACTGGATTTGGTGTGGCAGGAGACCACCTCCTTTTGCAGAGAAAGTTCCAGAACATGGGGCTACTCTAGAAGAAGTAGCGGGAGCATCAGAAACAGCAGTTTAAGGGTTACCTTGAATTAATTTTGTGGGAGTTTTGAAGTCTGTGATTATTTAATTTCTATACGTGTAGAACCTTAGGAAGCTGGTTAACATTGGTCAAGGTCACAGTTTTCCTCTCTGAATTTCCTTTGGCCTTTTACTTAAAATTTGACTATATGTCCTGCATTTTTCTTGGCATTTTCTCTCTATCCCCTTTATTCTTTTACAAATATTGTACACATTCTTTATTATTAGAGCTGGTAAATACAGAAGGCTCATTGTGTCAGTGTGTGTACTGCTTTTTCATAATCTCATTGAACACTCTGTTTCTACTTTTCATGGAGTTTTGGAATCAGCTTTGTTGTGAAGTGTTGGGCATTGTCTTTGGATTGTATTCAATTTATGGTGCAAATTGACCATATATAACCTCTTAATATTGATGCATCATGTTCCAAGGATCATTTACTTTATTTATCCAGGTTTTTTTTGTTTTTAATCTGGGAAAGACTGTTAATGTGTTGGATAAAAAGGAAAAAAAGGTCTTGGCCAGTGTCTCAGCATATATTCTTCTTGGGCATGACCTGAGTTCAGATCCAAGCACCCAAGTTAGTAGGCTCATAGCCACCTGCCTCTCCAGGTACAGGGGATCTGACACCGTCTTTTCTGGTTTGTCACCTGTACACATATGGAAGACATTCTCTTGAACACACAAACATACACATAAAAAAATGGGGATAAACTGGTTGGTGGTGGTACACACCTTTATCCCAGCACTCAGGAGGCAGAAGCAGGTGGATTTCTGTTAGTTTGAAGCCAGCCTGGTCTACAGAGTAAGTTCCAGGACAAGCTCCAAAGCTACACAGAAATCCTGTCTCTGAAAACCAAAACCAAATTTGTTTTCAAAATGAATTTGTTTTCAAATGTTCTTATGATGTATAAAGCAATTAGTGCAAAAAAGTTGATTTAATTGCATAATATAAATCATACATGATTTCTGTAAAAATCTATGATCTTGCATTTGCTTTGGAGAAGGTTTCCTTTCCTCATTCTAATACTGTCTTACATCCAATCATCAATCATAGGAAAGAAAATGTTTTCTAAGTGATCCTAACTTTCATGAGCAAGAAGGTAGATATGCATAGTTAGTGTAGCACACATTGTATTTATTATGTGGATGGTCATTACACAAGGTTCACACCCTAAATTCCTAACTAAGATCCTAAGTCTGTTTCCTCAAGGTTGCTTACCTGTGTGACATTTCTTAGCTGAAGGTCAGATCCAGTTTCTAATAGATGTCTCCATTTCAAGACTCAGGAATCTGGGGAAGATGCTCTAGCTGCTGGGAAGATCAAGGTTTTGTCTCCCCAGATATGCAGAACAGACATTGCTCTTGGTCTCTGTTTAGGGTTCTGGGACTGTGTCTGGTTATTTAAAGTAACTGATGTTACTGGGTTCTTGTTGTCAGATACAGACTTGGTTGTAGTGGGGTTCATGAATAAACTGTTTTTACATGTCTAAAATGCTGGGTTTCCTTTCTTTTTTCTTTCTTTTTGTTTACTGTGCTCATTACATTCAATTTCCAGGTCCTTTAGTTATGCATTAAGTATTTCAATTACTAGTAGACAAATAAATGCAGGAAAATAAATCTCAGGCATGAAAATATACAATTATTAATCAGAATGGTCAAAACAATGTAGATCACAGGATATTGCTATGATTCCTCTGGCAGATATATTTTCTGTATGTATTAACCTGATGTTAGAACTGGCGGTCATTTAGCCTTGAATGATTTTCTGATTTACTGTTGGATAAGTTGTGTGTTACTATGCCTAGTAACAATGATGCCATCTGGGTATGGATTCACTGAACACAAACTTAAAAGATATTTGTTTTATTATAAAAGGCCTTGCGTGAAAGCTGCAAAATACACTCGGATTCAAACTGCCTCTGTGTTTGTTTCTGTTTGTCACCTCTGAATCCTTACCCTCATCCCAGGGACCCCTATACCCAGTTGGGGGGTCCGTGGCAATCTCCTGCAGATCCTGTATGGCTCTGCAGCTTTTGATGCTCCCTTGTGGTTTCAGGAAAACCCAGTACCAGTGATGGTGAATCACAAAACAATGTACAAGAACAATTTAATATCTGCTTCCTGCCACATGGACTATGGCACATACTGCAGCATATGTCCTATGCAACAGTCCCAAACCATGCAAACTTGAGACATCTCTGTTGTTCGGACCTCCTTTTATCCCCTGGAACTGAATTCACTGATCACTGATCATGGGGGCTGACCGTAGCAGAAAGGTAAAAGCATTTTAATCATGTATTGCCAAAGGTCCCCCTCCCCAGGGAATCTACACTCAATGTAGCTCAGAGACCAAGGGCCACTGCCTAGGTCACCACAGGGACCAATAGAACCATAGTCTGGTCATTTGTCCATCCCAGTCCCAGCAGCTCAGACTCTGACAGTTCAGCCAAACTGATCTTCCTGATATGGGAACACCGTCCCCCACACTCACCAGGCATGGTTTGTTGTCTTCCTCACAAGTCCCTATGGTAGAAGCAGAGGAGAATCCTGGAAAGAACCTGGTGCTCCTGATGTTAATCCTTCCAGAGTCTCTCATTAGCTAGGACCACCCAGCTGGGCCTCTGGACATTATAGGTTACCCTACTAGGTAAGCAAAGATTAAATGACTCTAGGACATCACAGGCCTTCCTAGCACTGCCCTTACAGGGCCCTAGTCTGTGAAATTTGTAGTTTAGTAGAATCTCCCATTCTCCCAGAGATCTTCCTGCTCCTCTTCCAAAGCACAGGGTCCTTTGGGTGCATTACATACTCAGTGTCCAGTGCAGCCAACCCTTTGCTTCTTAGCAGGAGAAGTACTGCATCTGAACACAGGTCACATACAAGCAGTAACTCTTGTTAAATGAAAAGAAGCTATGGATTAGAAAATAATGTGAGGGCTTGTAGGCAGGAAAGAAATGGTGGAAATGATGTAAACCCCACCCCAAAAGTTGAAGCAGGCTTTATGGCCATGTGCTTCAGAGACTAGGGGTTTGTATTAGAGCACACCAAGTATTATTGAAACCATTGTTCTCAGGTGCATATCTTAAACCTTTAAAACACAGTCATATTAGTCAAGGAGTCACCATTTTGTCCAGTTCTTTTATTTTGGTTGAAGTACCATAACTACATTAATTTGGTTTTAGGAAAGTTCAGTTCTTTATCCAGATTCTGTTCTGTGAAACTGAGAAATGGCTAGTCAAAACATTTACCAATCATCTAAAATTCATACCCTCCCTACTCATAGCTAATGTCAACTACTGTCACAGCAGGAAAGCTTTCACCTTCCTTGACCATACCTTTCCATGCTGTGAAAATACCTGCTTTTCAATTGATCGATGAACTCAATTCTTACCCAGGTCCCCCAATGAAATTCAGAGAGATTGGAGGACACTCATTCACTGGTCTATTTTTAATTCTCACAGACCAATTAAAGCCCAGCCTGGAAGGAGCAGCAGGACTGCCTTCCCAGCCTCAGGCACCAGAGGCAGGATTAAATGTTCAAAGCAATTCTCAATTACATTATGTGAGGCAAGCCTGAGCTACAGGAGACGATGATCTACTGGATCTCAACCTTCTTCATGTTGTGACCCTTTAATACAGTTCCTCACATTGTGATGATCCTCCCCAACTATAACATTATTTTCACTGCTACTTCATAACTAATTTTGCTACTGTTATAATGTATATTCTGATGGTCTTAGGCCATTCCTGTAATAAGGTTATTTGACCCCCCTAAAGGGAGACTTGACCCATCAGGTTGAGAACCACTGCTCTAAACCGAGGTAAATAATAAATAACACCTAAGAAAATAATGTAATGAAGTTCTTAATGACAAGGAAATATTGGAAAACAGAAACAAATAGAGTTTAAATTAATACATTTGAATAAGATGATTTTTTTTAAAAAATATATGAATAATTGACTTTTTAAAATGATAAAATCAATTGGAGGAACACTTAGTTATACTGGCTTTGAAACAGAGTAGGAAATTCCCTAGTACAGAAAATGACATTAATATCGCATTGTAAAATGTTAGTCGCTGAGTGTTGTAAACTGGCACATATTTACAGTCAATGGTCTGTATCTCAAACCTCCAAATTGACTTAACTGTGTCAACCAGGATTACACATACCTACACAGGAGAGTTCCCTAATTGGAAACGGAATACTCAGTAGTTCAAGCTACCCTCCCTAAACTGTATTCCCACCAGTTCTGTCTGTCTGTCTTATTTTTCCAGCATGTACTCTTTCCATGTGAATAAAGACAGACCATAAACAGAAAGTCACTCACCCTGTCCCATCAGGTCCTTCTTTGTAGTGGACACCCCTGCAGCTCACTGCCTCAAACTTCAGTCTCTGATCTAGCTATTGTCTAGTCTGCTTCCCCTGCCGTGTACACAGTACACTGCTTCTCCTCTTCTGGTCTGACGGGAGAAGCCATGCTCCACACGCAAACCCTTTTCCTGTTACTGCAATGAACAGTCCACTGTGTGACTCAGACTGGTCATTTCAGAACTCTGTGGCGCTACAGACTTGTAATCTAGGAATTTAGTGTGGCTAGTCAGGAGTATATCAAGGGCAATGAATGCCCTGTGGGGCTACAAGCAGGGTTCAAGTTCACCTCTATCAACATCAGAGGCCTCAATTCAAAATAAATTTTCAAAAAGACTGGAGATACAGCTGTTCTAGAATTAATGCATCTTTATGGCACACCTAGACTTAAAAGTGGTTGTGACTCTGTAATTGCCCTTTGAGCAGCATGTTCTTTGGGTAGGTGGGGGGGGGGTGTTCCTTTTGGCTGGTGGTAAAGCTGGGTTGATCTCCTTTGTTAGGGAAATGTTTAATGACTGGTTAATCCTGGTGAACATTTACTGCTTACCATACTAATCTCTAACAGGCATGGTTACCATACTACTTGCCTTTGGGGTATTCGGGAGGTAGCTCTCCCTTAGCTAAATTCTACTTTGTGTGACTTAATGTCTCCTAAGAATTGAGAAATCTTTATACCATCAATTCTATTACAGTCAATTCTACTCTTCTACATCACACTTTGTGAGTGGAGTGCAACTTTACGGAGAAGATAACACAAGCCTCACAAAATTATCTTCAGACAGATCCTAACCCTAAATGTTAATGTTATAAGTGCATAACTTCAGTTAAATATTAGAGAGACCAGGGCTCCCCGAGTTTGGCAAATCTGTTTTCCACAGAGACAGTACAAGCACTGCAGGCGCTGGCATTTCACGATGACGTAAACAACAAAGATACCTCTAAGCACAGCGCCTCTGCCAATGCTCTGCACGGACTCAGCCTGAAGAGTGAAGTATTTAGAGTCTGCCGCGCAGCACCGGAGGTTCCACGGACCTTGCAGGACAAGCTAAACTCTTGCGTCTGGCCGCTGGTCCCACCCAGCCTGAGGAGGAGCCACCACACCCGTTCCCGCGGCTCAGCCGGCCACTCCACCCACTCTGGGGACAGTGGCCACTCATTCCATATGGCAAGATACACCTCCCCATCTGGGGACAGAAAACTGGCACTCACCATAGTGAAGCTGCACGCTCTCTGTAGCGGAGGCGCTGCATAGGACCCAACTTCAGACATCCTCAGCATAGGGTCTGCCCCAGACTCGTTGCTCCCGGAAGAACCCTCCTATCTGACTGGCCGGTCCTCTGGAAACCCCGATTGGCTAGCGAGACTTGAGTGACAGGCTTAGTTCACTTGGGGACAGACCTAGAAAGCTGAACAGCACAGTGGTGTTCAGCCCTGGCTCTCACCAGAAGCACAGCCCTATCCCAAATTGATTGGAGATTTACATCAAATGAAACAACAGATCTCCTTGTAATAAACCAATGGGTTCGTTTTTTAAAAGAATTATACTCTCAGAAGGAGTCTAATCAGAAAATGTAACACAAGAGGAAAGCAGGGAATCTCAAGAACATTATAAATGAAGACCACAGTGGTATTGGGACTGATAACCACAACCACATGCATAGTAAGAGTTGGGTTCTCAGGATCTGAAGAAACCCCTCCCCAAAGGCCCTAGCCCCAGACGATTACCAGCTCATCCAAGCTTATTCCTGGTTTTAGAGAAGGGGCTCTGGTTTATTCTTAATACACGAGGCCCTTGGGGAAAGCTCCCAAGGCCTAAGCTGGTTGTCAAAGTGGCAGAACCCTTTTCTCAAGCATCTTCTAGAAGTTCTGCACTTTGGAGGTTGTAACTGGCATTTCATGTGCAGGGCAGCGTTCCACTACCAAGCATGATGGAAAAGAATAGAATTGGTACAGAAAAAAAAAAAAATTTACCAAGGTTTAGGAGACAGTAAGTCACACAAAGTAGAATTTAGCTAAGGCAAGGCTGGCTCTTAAATACCCCCAGAGATAAGTAGTATGTAAACCTGGCCTGTTAAAAATTAGGATGCAAGCATATAAATGTTTGTTAACTTTTATGTATACTGGTATTGGTCACAGGTCTGTAGTAAAAACAGCTAACAGGATATTCATCCATAAAAAGGACAGAGAGACCCTCTGTGTAAAAATCTGCTGGAGCATCATTGTTTTAAAAGGGATTTCTTAGTCGTTTTGTACTGGTTGCTGTAAACATCAATTTGATGATTTTTGATTATGTATTTGCTGCATCTTTATCACCTACATATACACATTGAGAACCAAAAGCATGGTTATAGTAATGATGCCACATAAGACTGTCTGTGTTCTCCCTAAGCTTTAGTTTAACAGATTGAACCTAGGAAATTTTAATTTATTATATTGGCTTATACACAGCTTCTATTCAGCTTTATACTACTTAATTGTTGTTGCTCAGAACTATCTAAAGGCAAACAATTGCGCTGTCCTATGATCAGCTGTGCCTGCTCACAAAGGATGACAGCCACTAGGTCTGCTGACTGTTGATGTTCCATCATAGAAGGAAGTGCCCCCTCCTGCTGAATATACAGCCTATTTCCCAGGCAACTGTGAGCAATTCAACCCTAATGACATGTGATCTTGTGGTTTTGGAGAGGAGCTATAGTACATAGCCTGGGAAAGACTAAAGAGGAATTGATTCTGCATTTGTATCAATGAAAAAGCCATCTTAAAAAAAGGGGGGGGGAGCTTATCTTGAATGCTATCAGGCTTCCTTCTTTTGTACACTGAAAAATGTAATAGTGGAAGATTAGACAGAAGGTGAGGTCCACATATACAGCTATTGGAGGGCCATTGTTCAAGCAGGGTGCAGACATTCCTGTATGGTTGCATTTGGGTATCTTCTTAGTTTTTATTGTTCTGAAGAAAAAAAAATGACTGATATATATATATATATATATATATATATGATATATATATATATATATTCTTATTTTACATATTGAATCAGGTTACCTCTCCCTCCCACCCATGCCCCCCCAACACCCTCCCATCCTATCCCCACCCCCACACTCCACAGGGAGGGTGAGGCCTTCCAGGAGGGATCATTAAAAGCTGTCAAGTAATTAGGACTAGGGTCTATGCCCTCCATCCTGCCTCTGGGCTAAGGGAGTATCCCACCATGGAAAATGTACTCCCAAAGTCCTTTAGTGCACCAGGGATACATCTTTGTTCCACAGTCAGAGGTCCCTCAGACTGCCCAGGCCTTCTAACTGAGACCCACGTTCAGGGGGTCTGAGTCAGTCCAATGCTGCTTTCCCGGCTATCAGTCTAGGGGTCCATGAGCTCCCTTGTTCAGGTCCCCTGTCTCTGTGGGCTTCTGTAGCCTGGTATTATCCCCTTTTCTTATCATTCCTCTCTCTCAATCTGCATCTGGATTAAAGAATTTGGCTCAGTGTTTAACTGTGGGTATCTATTTCCATCAGCTACTGGATGAAGGCTCTAGAATGGCATATAAGTTAGTTATCAATCTAATTATCATGGAAAGGCATTTGAAGTAGCCTCTCCACTGTTGCTCAGATTGTTAGTTGGGGTCATCCTTGTAGGTCTCTGGACATTTCTCTAGACTCCGTTTTCTCTTGTCTTGCTCTACTCTATTCGTCCCCCCAACTCAGTCTGGTCCTACAAGTTCTCCTCTCCTCCCCTTTTCATTCCCCTGACTCGCTCTCCACTCACTGGCCCCCCACTCCCAATATGCTCAGGACGCCTTGTTCCTTTTCCCTTCTTTGAGGGACCACAGAATCCTCCTTGTATCCGAGTTTATCAGGCAGTGTGAATTACAAGCTAATGATTTATTGCTTTATGTCTAAAATCCATATATGAGTGAGTACATACCATGTTCCTCTTTTTTTGTGATGGGGTTACCTCACCCAGGATGGTTTCTTCAAGTTCCATGCATTTGTCTGTGAATCTCAAGATTCCATTGATTTTTTTCTGCTGAATAGTATTTCATTGCGTAAATGTGCCACATCTTCTTTATCCATTCTTCAGTAGAGGGGCATCTAGGTTGCTTCCAAGTTCTTGCTATTACAAATAATGCTACTACGAACATAGTTGGACACATGTCTTTGTTGCATAGATGTGGATCATTTCGGTATATGCCTAAGAATGGAATTATGAGGTCCTGTGGTAGACTGATTCACATTTTCCTGATATTAAAAATAGCTGTACAAGTTTGCACTCCCAACAGCAGTGGAGGAGTGCTCTCCCTCTTAAGATGTCATTGGTGTTTCTTTTTTTTTTTTTTATGCATATAGAGTATTTTTTATTTAATTTTATATAACAAAGTCCAATTAAATGAAAACAAACATTTATACACAATATTTGGGAATTTGGGCGTCGTTCTTTCCAAACTACTTCCTGCTGGTAAGGGGCGCTGTCTTGGGGGATTCGAAGAAGATTCAGATATCCTAGCTGTAGTCTGTAGGGCTGTTTTGTCCAGCTGTTTGGAATGTAGGATCAGCTTGTACTCTGTTTCAGGCGGTCTGGTGTGATCAAACCACATTAGTCTGGAAGGAATCCACATCTTTTCATTTTCTGTGGAAACAAAAATAGAAATACTTTTCCCCAGTAACTTGTTCTTCAACTTAAATTTTGGAGTCAAAGCGTTTTTTTTTTTTTTTTTTTTTTTTTTTTTTATTATTTTACATGTCGATCCCAGTTCCCTCTCCCTCCCTCCCTCCCTCCCCCCAAGCCCTCCCTCCCTCCTTCCCTCCCTTTTGCCCTCTCTACCCTCTCCCATGCACTCTAAACACCCTCCCCTCCCAACCCCCCACCACAATACAATATGTAGGGGAATGCCATCCAGTTGGGGTCATGTAGATCTGACAGGTCCTGTGAAGTAGGGACTAGGGCTTCTCTCCTATCTCTAGAATAAGGCAGTTATCCCTCCATGGGGGATATGTTTGCAAAGTCCTTTTGTGCACCAGGGATACATCCTGGCTCCACTGTCTGAGGTCTCTTAGACTGCTCAGACCTTCTGGCTGAGACCCATATTCAGGGGGGTCTGAGTCAGACCCCTGTTGGCTTCCCAGCTATCAGTCTAGTGGCCCTTAGCTCCTCCTTGTTCAGGTAAGCTGTCTCTATGTACTTCTACCGCATGGTCTTGTCCTCTCCATCTGCTTCTGGGTTCTAGTTTGACTCAGTGTTTATGTATGGGTGTTTGCTCCTGTTTTCAACAGGCATTAGTTGAGGGCTCCATGGAGAAGTTAGTTGTTGATCTCACTCTCCGGGAAGGGCATTTATGATAGCCTTTCCACAGAAGCTGAGATTGTTAGTTGGGAGCAGTCTTGTAGTTCCCTCGACCTTTCTTTGTGTTCAACTTTATCTTCAAACCAATATTGGCTCCCTCTTTTATGTTCTCTCTCTCTGTCTCTGTCTCTCTCTCTCTTTCCTATTTTCCATTCCTAACCAGGCTCAATCCTCCTGGTCGCACATGCCTTCCTCTCCTCCCTCTCATTTTCTCCTACTTCTCTCTCCATTAGCTGTCCTCCCCCACTATACCTGAGGTCTGGGGTACTTGTCCCTTCCCAGTTCTGTGAGGGACTTTATATGAATCTCTTAGAATACAACTTGTATCCTAGTTCCTCTGGTGATGTGAATTATAGGCTGATGATCATTTGATCTAGGTCTAAAATCCATATATGAGTGAGTACATACTGTGTTCCTCTTTTTGTGACTGGGTTACCTCATTCAGGATGGTTTCTTCAAGTGCCATCCACTTGCCTGCGAATTTCAAGATACCATTATTTTTTTCTGCAGAGTAGTATTCCATTGTGTAGATGTGCCACATCTTCATTAACCATTCTTCAATTGAAGGGCATCTAGGTTGCTTCCAGGTTCTTGCTATTACAAATAGTGCTGCTATGAACATAGTTGAACAGATGTCTTTGTTGCATTGATGTGAATCCTTTGGGTATATGCCTAAGAGGGGGATTGCCGGGTCCTGTGGTAAACTAATTCCCATTTTCCTGAGGAACCGCCATACTGATCTCCAAAGTGGCTGTATGAGTTTGCACTCCCACCAGCAGTGGAAGAGTGTTCCACTTTCTCCACATCCTCTCCAACATAAGTCATCACTGGTGTTTCTAATTTTAGCCATTCTGGCAGGGGTAAGATGGTATCTCAAAGTTGTTTTGATTTGCATTTCCCTGATAGCTAAGGATGTGGAGCATTTTCTTAAGTGTCTTTCAGCCTTTTTGATTTCCTCCATTGAGAATTCTTTCTTCAGTTCTGTACCCCATTTTTTAATAGGGTTATTTGGTGTTTTGTTGACTAGTTTCTTGAGTTCTTTGTATATTTTGGAGATCAGCCCTTTGTCAGATATAGGATTAGTGAAAATCTTTTCCCAGTCAGTGGGCTGCCGTTTGGTCTTGTCAACTGTGTCCTTTGCCTTACAGAAGATTCTAAGTTTGAAGAGGTCCCATTTATTAATTGTTTCTTTCAGTGTCTGTGCCCCTGGAGTTATGTTCAAGAAGCGGTCTCCTATACCAATTTGTTCAAGGGTACCTCCTACTTTCTCTTCTAAGAGGTTCAATGTGGCTGGATTGATGTTGAGGTCTTTGATCCATTTGGACTTGAGTTTTGTGCATGGCAACAGACATGGGTCTATCTGCAGTCTTCTACACACCCTCATCCAATTGTGCCAGCACCATTTGTTGAAGATGCTGTCTTTGCCCCATTGTATAATTTTAGCTGTTTTGTCGAAAATCAGGTGTTCATAGGTGCGTGGATTAATATCAGGATTTTCAATTCGATTCCATTGGTCTACCTGTCTATATTTTATGTAGTAGAGCTTAAAGTCAGGAATGGTGATGCCTCCTGATGTTCTTTTATTGTATAGGGTTGTTTTGGCTATCCAGGGTCTTTTGTTTTTCCATATAAAGTTGATTATTATCCTTTCAAGGTCGGTGAAGAATTGTGGTGGGATTTTAATGGGGGGGATTGCATTGAATCTGTAGATTGCTTTTGGTAAGATTGCCATTTTTACTATGTTTATCCTACCTATCCAAGAGCATGGGAGGTCTTTCCATTTTCTGGTATCTTCTTTAATTTCTTTCTTTAGAGTCACAAAGTTCTTATTATATAGATCTTTTACTTGTTTGGTAAGTGTTACACCAAGATACTTTATGTTGCTTGTGGCTATTGTAAAGGGTGATGTTTCTCTGATTCCTTTCTCTGCCTCTTTGTCGTCTGAAAAAAATAGGGCTACTGATTTTTTTGAGTTTATCTTGTATCCTGCTAGTTTGCTGAAGGTGTTTATCAGCTGTAGGAGTTCCCTGGTAGAGTTTATTGGGTCGCTTATGTAAACTATCATATCATCTGCAAATAGAGACAGTTTGACTTCTTCCTTTCCAATTTGGATGCCCTTGATCTCCTTTTGTTGTCTTATAGCATTAGCTAGAACTTCTAGTACGATATTGAAGAGATATGGAGAGAGAGGACAGCCTTGTCTTGTTCCTGATTTTAGAGGAATTGGCTTAAGTTTCTCTCCATTCAGTTTGATGTTGGCAGTTGGTTTGCTGTATATTGCTCTTATTATGTTTAGGTATGTTCCTGTTATCCCTGACCTCTCTAATACCTTTATCATGAAATGGTATTGAATTTTGTGGAAGGCTTTTTCTGCATCTAGGGAGATAATCATATGGTTTTTCTTTTTCAGTTTGTTTATATGGTGGATCACGTTGATAGATTTTCGTATGTTAAACCATCCCTGCAATCCAGGTATGAAGCCCACTTGATCATGGTGGATGATTTCTCTGATGTATTTTTGAATTCGGTTTGCCAGTATTTTATTGAGTATTTTTGCATCGATGTTCATCAGGGTTATTGGTCTGTAGTTTTCTTTCTTAGTTGTGTCTTTGTGAGGTTTGGGTACCAAAGTTATTGTGGCCTCATAAAAAGAGTTTGGCAATAAACCTTCTGTTTCTATCTTGTGGAACAGTTTGAGGAGTAGTGGTATTAGTTCTTCCTTGAATGTCTGGTAGAATTCTGCACTGAATCCATCTGGCCCTGGACTTTTTTTCGTTAGAAGGCTTTCGATGACTGCTTCTATTTCATTTCGGGTTATAGGTCTATTTAAGTTGTTTGTCTGTTCTTGATTTAATTTTGGTAAGTGATAGTTATCCAGAAACTTGTCCATTTCCTTTGAATTTTCAATTTTTGTGGAATACAGATTTTCGAAGTATGACCTGAAAATTGTCTGGATTTCCTCTGTGTCTGTTGTTATGTTCCCCATTTCGTTTCTGATTTTGTTAATTTGCATGTTCTGTCTCTGCTTTTTCATTAATTTGGATAAAGGTTTATCAATCTTGTTGATTTTCTCAAAAAACCAACTCTTTGTTGCATTGATTTTTTGTATTGTTTTCCTGGTTTCTATTTTGTTGATTTCAGCCCTCAAGTTGATTATTTCCTGGCGTCTCCTCCTGCGGGGTGAATTCGCTTCTCTCTGTTCTAAGGTTTTCAGTTGCGCTGTTAATTCATTTATGTGACTATCCTCTGTTTTCTTCATATGGGCACTTAGTGCAATGAACTTCCCTCATAGCACTGCTTTCAAGGTGTCCCATAAGTTCGGGTATGTTGTATCCTCATTCTCGTTGAATATTAGAAAGTCTTTAATTTCTTTCTTTATTTCTTCTTTGACCCAGGAGTGGTGCAATTGCACATTGTTAAGTTTCCATGAGTTTGCAGGTTTTCTGCTATTTGTATTGTTGTTGAATTCCAATTTTAAAGCATGGTGGTCCGATAAGATACAGGGGACTATTTCTATTCTCTTGTATCTGTTGAGGTTTGTTATGTCTCCTAGTATGTGGTCGATTTTAGAGAAGGTTCCATGTGGAGCAGAGAAGAAGGTATATTCTTTTGTCTTTGGATGGAATGTTCTATAGATGTCTGTTAGCCCCAGTTGAGACATAACTTCTGTTAATTCTTTTGTTTCTTTGTTGAGTTTCTGATTTGTGGTCCTGTCTAGTGTTGAGAGTGGTGTATTGAAGTCTCCCACTATAAGTGTGTGAGGTTTTATATGAGCTTTGAGTTTTAGTAGTGTTTCTTTTACGAATGTGGGTGGCTTTGTATTAGGGGCATAGATGTTCAGAATTGAGACTTTGTGTTGATGGATTTCTCCTGAGATGAATATGAAATGACCGTCTTCATCTCTTTTGACTAGTTTTGGTTTGAAGTCTAGCTTGTTAGATATTAGGATAGCTACGCCTGCTTGCTTCTTATTTCCGTTTGATTGGAAAATCTTTTCCCAACCCTTTACCCTGAGGTAATGTCTATCTTTGGAGCTAAGATGTGTTTCTTGTATGCAGCAGAAGGATGGATTCTGTCTTCGTATCCATTCTGTTAATCTGTGTCTTTTTATAGGTGAGTTAAGACCATTAATGTTGAGGGTGAGTAAGGACCATTGATTGTTGATGGTTGTTTGATTTAGGTTTGTTGTTGGCAGTGGTATTGTGAATATATTTGTTCTGCTTCACCCTAGGTTTCTGGTGTAGTTGGATTATCTGTTGCCTACATTTTTGTGGGCGTAGTTACCTTCCTTGGGTTGGAATTTTCCTTCCAATACTTTCTGTAGGGCTGGATTTGTAGATACATATTGGGAAAATCTGGTTTTGTTATTGAATATCTTGTTCTCTCCATCTATATTGACTGAGAGTTTTGCTGGATATAGTAGCCTAGGCTGGCATCCGTGTTCTCTTAATACTTTTAGAACATCTATCCAGGACCTTCTGGCCTTGAGGGTTTCCATGGAGAAGTCAGGTGTAATTTTGATAGGTCTGCCTTTAAATGTTACCTGTCCTTTTTCCTTCGCTGCTCTTAATATTTTTTCTTTATTCTGTATGCTAGGTGTTTTGATTATTATATGTTGAGGGGTCTTTTTTCTTTGGTCCAGCCTATTTGGGGTTCGGTATGCTTCTTGTACTTTCATGGGCATGTCCTTCTTCAGATTTGGAAAGTTTTCCTCGATGATTTTGTTGAATATGTTTTCGGCACCTTTGAGCTGGGCTTCCTCACCTTCCTCTATGCCTATTATTCTTAGGTTTGGCCTTTTCATGGTGTCCCACATTTCCTGGATATTGTGTGTTAAGGATTTGTTGGATTTATGGTTTTCTTTGGTCGATGAATCTATTTCTTCTAGTTTATCTTCTGCGCCTGAGATTCTCTCTTCCATCTCTTGAATTCTATTGGTTATGCTTGTGTCCGTGGTTTCCGATTTTTTGCCCAGCTTTTCAATTTCCAGCTTTCCTTCCATTTGTGTTGCCTTTATTTTCTCAATTTCGGTTTTCAAATCTTGAACCGCTTCCTTCACCTGGTTAATTGTTTTTTCTTGGCTTTCTGTACTTTCCTTAAGGAATTTGTTCATTTCTTCCACTTTTTTGTTTGTTTTTTCCTCTATTTCTTTAAGGGATTTTCTCATATCTTCTTTGAGGGCCTCTATCATTTTTATGATGGTGATTTTTAAGTCGTACCCTTCTGCTTCCTCTGATTTATTGTTGTGTTCCATTCTAGTTGGTGTAGATTCCCTAGATTCTGGTGGTGTCATGTTTGTCTTTCTGTTGTTAGGTGTTCTCTTGTATTGCCTTCTTCCCATAGTTTCTTCCTGTAGGTGTTGGTGGTGTCTCTTCCCTCTCTCTATGGTCCTTCCCAGATGGGCTTATGTGGATCAAAGATTCAATGTCTGTATCTCTGTGTGGTCCAAGCTCTCTAGGAGGCTTCTCTCTGGCCAATAGCCGGCAGAAGAGGACGAGGGCTGGACTGGAACTTGAGAAGGTTTTGCAGGGTAGTGGGATCTCACTGGAAACTGGCGCTCTCCAGCTGAGACCTCGTTCTTTGGCAGGGGCCTGGATTTGTGGGTCAAGGATCTTGCCTGCAGGAACTCCAAGTGGACCCACAGAGATAGGCGGATCTCTGGGAGGGGCCTGGGACTCCAGCAGAGGACTGGAGGCGGGGTCAGGGACCAAGCAGGTGGAAATTACAGGTCAGGTCAGGTCTCCTTTGTTCGGAGTTGCTCAGAGAGGTCTCCGAAGTAGGGTGGACTGTTGGCTCCACCCTCTGTCCCAGTGCTCAACCAGAGTGGCAGGACCGTAGGTGGGGTAGGGCACAGGGTGGGGGGGGGGGGTAGGCTGGAGGTTGGGATGGGTGGGGGTGTATCAGAGCTCCAAGGGTGCTCTCAAAGGGGACCGGAGACAGGAGCAGCAGGTGGTGTTTCTTATTTTAGCCATTCTGACAGGAGTAAGATGGTATCTCATTGTTGTTTTGATTTGCATTTCCCTGATGGCTAAGAAAGTTGAACACTTTCTTAAGTGTTTTTCAGTCATTTTGGATTCCTTTATTGAGAATTCTCTCTTCAGTTCTGTACCCCATTTTTAATAGGATTATTTGGTGTTTTGGTGACTAGATTCTTGAGTACTTTGTATACTTTGGAGAACAGCCCACACTGTCAGTTGTGGGGTTGGTGAAGATCTTCTCCCAGTCTGAGGGATGACATTTGATCTTGTCAACTGTGTCCTTTGCCTAACAGAAGCTTCTCAGTTTGAAGAGGTCCCATTTATTAATTGTTGATTTCAGTGTCTGTGCTACTGTATTAAGGTCAGGAAACAGTCTCCTGTACCAATTCGATCAAGGGTGCCTCCCACTTTATTTTCTAAGAGGTTCAATGTCGCTGGATTTATGTTGAGGTCTTTGAACCATTTGGACTTGAGTTTTGTGCATGGCAATAGACATGGGTCTATCTGAAGTCTTCTACACACCATCATCCAGTTGTGCTAGTAACATTTGTTGAAAATGCTTTCCTCCTTCCATTGTGCAATTTTAGATATTTTCTCAAAAATCAGGTGTTCATAGGTGTGTGGGTTAATATCAGGATTTTTTATTCGATTCCATTAATCTACCTGTCTATTTTTGTGCCAATACCAAGCTGTTTTCAGGAGTGTATAGCTCTATGGTAGAGCTTGAAATCAGGGATGGTGATGTGTCCTAAACTTCCTTTAGTGTACAGGGTTGTTTGGCTATCCTGGGTCTTTTGTTTTTCCATAAAAAGTTAGGTACCATCCTTTCAAGGTTTGCAAAGAATTGTGCTGGAATTTTGATGGGGATTGCATTGAATCTGTAGATTGCTTTTGGCAAGATTGCCATTTTTACTAAGTTTATCCTACCTATCCAAGAGAATGGAGATCTTTCCATTTCCTTTAATTTCTTTCTTTAAAGAAACAAAGTTCTTGCTATATAGGTCTTTCACTTGTTTAATTGGTTATACCCACAAGATATTTTATGTTGTTGTGGCTATTGTAAAGGGTGATGCTTCTCTGATTTCTTTCTCAGCCCCTTTATCATCTGTACATAGTAGAGCTAATGATTTTTTATTTTTGAGTTAATCTTGAATCCTGCAAACTTGTTGAAGGTGTTTATCAGCAATAGGAGTTCCCTGATAGAGTTTTTAAAATCACTTATGTAAACTATCATAAGATCTACAAATAGTGACAGTTTGACTTCCTCTTTCCAATTTGCATCCCCTTGATTGATCAACTTTTGTTGACTTATTGCTCTAGATAGAACTTCAAGTACAATATTGAAGAGATATGGAGAGTGAGCAGCCTTGTCTTGTTCCTTAGTTTAGAGAAATCGATTTAAGCTTGTCTCCATTCAGTTTGATGTTGGCTGTTGGCTTACTGTATATTACATTTATTATGTTTAAGTATATTCCTATTATCCCTGATCTCTCCAAGACTTTTATCATGAAAGGGTGTTGAATTTTGTCAAAAGCTTTTTCAGCATCTAGTGAGATGATCATATGGTTTTTCTTTTTCAGTTTGTTTATATGGTGGATCACATTGATAGATTTGTGTATGATGAATCATCCCTGCATCCCTGGGATTAAGCTCACTCGGTCATGGTGGATGATTTCGCTGATTTGCCAGTATTTTATTGACTATTTTTGCATCAAGGTTCATGAGGACTATCTGTCTGTAGTTCTCTTTCTTAGTTGTGTCTTTGTATGACTTGAGTACCAAGGTGATTGTGGCCTTGTAAAAAGAGTTTGGTAATAAACCTTGTGCTACTATTGTGTGGAACAATTTGAGGAGTTTTGGTATTAGCTCTTTGTTGAATTTCTAGCAGAATTCTGCACTGAAGACATCTGGCCCCGGGATTTTTTTGGTTGGGAGGATTTTGATGACTGCTACTATTTCATTAGGGGTTATATGTCAAATTAAGTTGCTTATCTGCTCTTGATTTAATTTTGGTAAGTGATAGTTATCCAGAAATTTGTGCATTTCCTTTGAATTTTCAAATTTTGTCCAGTACATGTTTTCACAGTATGACCTGAAAATTGTCTGGATTTCCTCAGTGTCCATTGTTATGTCTCTCTTTTTGTGTCTAATTTTGTTAATTTACATGTTCTCTCTCTGCTTTTTGGTTAGTTTGGATAAAAGTTTATCTATCTTGTTGATTTTCTGGAAAAACAAACTCCTTGTTGCATTGATTTTTTGTATTGTTTTCCTGGTTTCTACTTTATTGATTTCAGCCCTCAAATTGATTATTTCCTGACATCTACTCCTCCAGTGTGAGTTTGCTTCTTTTTGTTCTATGGCTTTCAGTTGTGATGTTAATTCTCTAATGTGACTATTCTTTGTTTTCTTCATATGGACACTTAGTGCAATGAACTTCCCTTGTAACACTGCTTTCAAAGTGTCCCATAAGTTCAGGTACATTCTGTCTTCATTCTCTTTGAATTCTAGGAAGTCTTTAATTTCTTTCTTTATTTCTTCTTTGACCCAGGTATGGAGCAATTGTGCATAGTTCAGTTTTCATGAGTTTGTTGGTTTCTGCGATTGGTGATGTTGAATTCCACCTTTAAAGCATGGTGGTCTGATAAAATACAGGGAACTATCCCAATTTTTTGTAACAGTTGAGGTTTGTTATGTCACCTAGAATGTGGTCGATTTTACAGAAGGTTCCATGTGGAGTAGAGAAGAAGGTATGTATATTCTTTTGTGTTTGTATGGAATGTTCTATATATGTCTGTTAACCCCAATTGAGACATAACTTCTGTTAGTTCTTTTGTTTCTTTGTTAAGTTTCTGTCTGATGGTCCTGTCTAGTGGTGAAGTGGGGTGTTGAAGTCTCCCACTGTGAGTGTATGAGGTTTTATGTGAGCCTTGAGTTTTAGTAGCATATCTTTTACAAATGTGGGTGTCTTTGTATTTGTGGCACAGATGTTTAGAATTGAGACTTTTATGCTCATGGATTCCTCCTGTAATTAATATGAAATTAACTTCTTTTGATTGATTTTGATTTGAAGCCTATCTTCTTAGATATTAGGATAGCTACACATGCTTGCTTCTTAGGTCCATTTGATTGGAAGATCTTTTCCAACCCTTTACCTTGAGGTAATGTCTGTCTTTGAAGCTTAGATATGTTCTTGTATGTAACAGAAGGATGAATTGTGTCTTCAAATCCATTCTGTTAGCCTGTGTTTTTACAGGCAAGTTAAGACCATTAATACTGAGGGAAAATAAGGACATTAATTGTTAATTCTTGTTTGTTTTAGATTTGTTGTTGGAGGTAGTATTGTGATTATATTTGCCCTGTTTTATCCTTTGGATTCTGGTGAAGTAGGATTATCTATTGCCTATGTCTTTGTGAGTGTAGTTAACTTCCTTGGGTTGGAGTTCTCCTTCCAGAATTTACTGTAGGGCTGGATTTGTAGATACGTATAGTGAGAATCTGGCTTTGTCATTGAGTATCTTTTTTTCTCCGTCTATAATCATTCAGAGTTTTGCTGGGTATAGTAACCTTGGCTGGCATCCATGGACTCTTAGTACTTGTGAAACATCTATCCAGGACCTTCTGGCCTTCAGAGTTTCCATTGAAAAGTCAGGTGTAATTTTTATAGGTCTGCCTTTATATTTTACCTGGCCTTTTTCCTTCTCTGCTCTTAATATTCTTTCTTTATTCTGTGTGTTAGGTGTTTTAATTATTATGTGGTGAGGGGTCTGGTTTTTTTTTGGGGGGGGGGTCCAGTCTATTTGGTGTTCGGTATACTTCTTGTACTTTCATAGGCATGTCCTTCTTCAGTTTGGGAAATCTTTTCTTCAATGATTTTGTTGAATATATTTTCTGCATCTTTGACCTAGGCTTCTTCTATGCCTATTATTCTTAGGTTGGGCCTTTTCACATTGTTCCACATTTCCTGGATGTTTTGTGTTTGATTTAAGATTTTCTTTGTTCAATGAATCTACTTCCTCTTGTTTATTTTTAGCACCTGAGATTTTTCTCTTTGATCTCTTATATTCTGTTGGTTATGCTTGCATCTGTAGTTCCTGGTCATTTGCCCAGTTTTTCTATTTCCAGTATTCCCTCAGTTTGTGTTTTCTTTATTGTATCTTTTTCAGTTTTCAATCCTGAACTGTGTCCTTCACTTGTTTGATTGTTTTTTCTTGGCTTTCCTTACATTCTTGAAGTGATTTGCTCATTTCTTCTCATTTTTGTTTGTTTTTTCTTCCATTTTTAAAGAGATTTTCTCGTATCATCTTTGAGGGCCCCTATCATTTTTTTCCAATAATTTTTTTAATTTATTTTATTATTTTACATGTTGACCCCAGTTCCCTCTCCCTCCCTTTTACCCTCTCTGCCCTCTCACATGTACCCTAACCACCCTCCCCTCCCATTCCCCCACCCCAATTCCATATATAGGGGAATGCCATCCAGTTGGGGTCATGTAGGTCTGACAGGTCATGTGAAGTAGGGACTAGGGCTTCCCTCCTGTCTCTAGGTTAAGGCAGTTATCCCTCCATGGGGGATGTGTTAGCAAGGTCATTTTGTGCACCAGGGATACATCCTGGCTCCACTGTCTGACGTCCCTTAGACTGCTCAGTCCTTCTGGCTGAGACCCATATTCAGGGGGGCCTGAGTCAGTCCCACTTAGCTGTCTCAGTGATGTTCAAATAAGATTAGTTGAAACATTACAAAAATGTCATCTTGTCAGTGTGTGAACCTGTTGTTATCTAAAGGTGGAGAAAAACAGGACAATTTGAATAATAAATCCTATTTGTAAATGAAACTGATATTCTCTCTCTCTCTCTCTCTCTCTCTCTCTCTCTCTCTTTTAATTTGGAATGTGTTATTTAGTTTACTCTGGGTACTACACACTTGTTCAAAACACTTCCCAGGAACCACAAATAAATGCCAAAGGGGTTTCTCAGTGGATAAAGTTGGTTGCTGCTAAGCCTAATGACCTGAGTTCAAACTCTGGGAGACTCATATTACTCCTAAAAATTTTCTATTCTTTCTTCACTTGGATTGTGGCATATGCACAGTTCCATACAAGCATATATTTAAAAGAAATCTTATACCCAAAATAATGCCCAAATGAGGTCACTTGCAGCCAAATTTGACTCCCTAGGTTTCAGCTCTAAAATTCACATACTCACATGGGGGAAGTAAGTAATAGACACCTGGAAGGTGTAGTATCACTGTTAAAGGCACACCATGGCACAGGTGCATACACACATAGTTAAAACATTTTTTTTAGTGGATGAAAATAAGAAAGCAAATAAAATAGCCCAATTATTGTGAACATAATGATTTGCCAGCTTGTTGTTGTTGTTGTTGTTGTTGTTGTTATTATTATTATAGAATTTCAAGAATTACTGTAATTCAAAACAATGGGGGATCTTATTTAAATCTTACTTTATCCTTTCCTTTCCTCATTCAAAAATAATTTTAAAGTACTTTAAATTATTATTTAAAATCATTTTTAAAACATATCTGGTCTTAGAGGTGAATGCCTATAATTCCAGCACTTGGGAGACAGTAGTAGGGCAATCTCTCTGATTTTGAGGCCAGATTGAGCCATATATTGAGTTCCCAGACAGCCATGGCTATGTAGAGATACCCTGACTCAAATAACCAACAAACAAACAAAATCCAGAAAGAAAGACCATATCTTTAAATAAGGACTGTCATTGGTTTTAAGAAAACCTTTTGTTCATAATTTAAATTTTAAGTGTATATTTTGGGAATTTCATATGTTTTGATCATTTTCACACATTCTCCAATTCTCCCAGTTCCATGTTGCCTTGCTCACCCACCAACATTTGTGCTTTATTTTTTAACCCATAAAATAAAGTACAACTTGTACTTCTCAAAAAAAAAAAAAAGAAGAAGAAGAAGAAGAAGAAGAAGAAGAAGAAAGAAAGGAAGAAAGAAAGAAAGAAAGAAAAGAAGAAAAAAGAAAGAAAACCTTTTTTATCTTTGGTTTCTTTAAGAGAACCATGTTACCAATGAAAATAAGGAAAATATGTGGAGAGTCCATTCACAGAAGAATAGAAATCCATTGATTCCTTGGACAACCATCTAATAGACTTTCATCAACCTCAGGTGATAAGAGAAAGGAGTGATTAGGCATTTTTATCTACATTATAATGTTATATTTCAGACCTGAAGGGGTTGCTCTATAGTACTGCTCCTCTTAGATACCCAAGTGTGGTTCCTAACACCCACATCAGATGGCTCAGAACTACGTGTATTTATTTCAGTTCCAGAAGATCTAAAGCTTCTTCTGGCCTCCTAGGTCACAACATATGCAAATGAGGAAAAGATATATACATGTCATTTCTGATTATAAAAACTGATTTTTTTTCATGTATATTTTTAAAAATAATTAAAATTAATTTACTTCTATAAGTCTTGCCACTGTATATACCAAATGCATATCTGGTACCAGTGGAGATCAGAAGATGGTATCAGGTTCTCTATGACTGAATTTATAGAGGGTTCTGAACTCTTTTGGGTGCTTGGAATCTCAGTCATTCCCTGTGGATGAACAAATATTGCTCTTAGCTGCTCAGCCATTTATTCAGCTCTGTGAACATGCCATTAATAGCAGTAAGGTGTGAATAGCTTATCCTCAGTTTATCTTCACTTCATCCCTGATGAGCCAAAAAGCAATGTAAGATTGATAACTTAGAGGTGATGCTTCAAGATTTTTCTGAGCCCAAAATCTTGGCAAAATGTGGGAAGAATTTTACGTATGTATGTATGTATGTATGTATGTATGTATGTATGTATGTTTCAGGAGAAAAATTGACAATGCAAATTTTTTAAAAGTGCTGACCACCTGACAAAAACCACAAGGCTGAGTTCATCTCAAATTTGTAAATAGGCAGCAATGGGAGCCTATTAGGACTCATGTCCGGTGTACCCTTTTCATGACTATGTCTCTTGTAAGAAGAAAAATTGTAGGCATGAAGAGCTATCTGTTGGAAAGGGATGTTATTCTGCTTCACTAGTCAGTGCCTATAAAACCCTCAGTTAGGAGCCCTGGTTGATGATGACTTCACTTGGCATCCAGGCCATCTGGAGATCCTGCAACTTAAACAGAAATCACTCTAAGGCTAGGGGAACTGGCATTTACAAAGAGCTGTGGAATATGGGGAAATATATACAGTGGGAGTTTTGGTGTGAAACACGGGCATCAAATGGCCAGAAAACACTGCTCAGGTTGTACCTGAGGAGAAGCTGGCTCCTACTGTGATTTCTGTGTTCACTCACCTGTGATGGGTTAGCCACTACCTGTCTTCCACTTACTCCTATTGTTGGCAATGACAGTCTAGCTGCCAGAGTCAGCACCCTGCATCCCTTCATGTTTCAAGTGAAAATCAGATGTGAATGGAGAGGCATCGATTTATCTGCTGAGTGGCTTTACCAAATAAATCAGTCAATTAGCCTCCATGACTTTTAAACACAGAGTCATTGTTGAATGAGAGTAGCTTTAACACTTTCAAAGGGTTTACTTTCAAAATTCAAGTTTGTTTTAAAAATGTGGAAGTGCTAAAGTTTGTTTATATAGTACCGGCATTCTAGTTCTTTTGTTTGTTTTTCTCATTCAAAGAGACACTCAGTTCACATTAGTCACTTCAGGAATAAAACCCCAACAATAAATTACTGGTTTAAAATAGAATAGGGATTCTCAGGAATGAAGATGATAGAGCACATTGTATCAACCAACATTTTAGGGATAGGTAAAATACAGTAACAATCACTGATTACCGGGAGCCTATAGTGTAGTATATACAACACATATGCAAAGCACTGAATGCTATTAAGACACTGTAAGAGATGCTGGAGATGTAGTTCACCTTGTTGGGGGAGTGTTTGTCCTGAATTCATGTTCCCAACAACACATGTAACAGCTCTGGTAGTGGTGCTCACTTGTAATGCCAGAACTTCTTGAGACATAGAAGAAGGATCAAAAGTACAAGGATTTGCAGTGAGGTCAAGGTTAGTCTAGGCTACCTTAAAGCCTGTCTCATAATAATAAATGAACAAACAACAGCTATAAAGTCAGAAAGAGACAGGATCAAACAGATTTCCTACAATATGAACAAAACTGAGGTACTGGAACAAATACTCAGCAATTAACAGCACTGGTTTATTTTCTAGGGGACCTGGATGTGAGTCTCAGGACTCACAGAGCAGCTCATACTATCTTTAATTCCAGTTGTAAGGAATCTGACAATCACTTCTGGCCTCCATAGTTACTATAAACACAAGTGGTACAGAGACATACATGTAGGCAAAGTACAAACATAGGAAAACTTAAATAAAAAGCTACTATATTCTACTAATAAATTTGCCAGGAAAAAATTAGTGTAGGAATGACTATATGATGGTTGGGCTATAAGCATAAAGAAGGAAGAGTATAAAAGTGGGCACTAGGACTGCAAACATAGTGTTACTCTGCTGAACCAGAGAAAAAGGACAGTCTTCTATAGTCAGGCTCTTGCTCAAATCTTTGTTAACCCTGGGCCCCTACATTCAGAGAAAACACCAAACTGATCTTAAAACCCAATTTAGCTAAACAGACCTAGGGTCATAGCAAACCGAGACACTGAGTGTCCCTATAAGAAGCACCTATTTTCAGTGGCCTAATAGAAAGTAATCTGGAACTGCAGGAATTTTTTTTTCTTAACTTGTTCTTGTCAGGAACTTCTTAGCACATTGTTACTATTGTAGAAAAATAATAATAGCTTCACTTAACATAAACACACATAATATCTCCATACCTATGTAGAACTAAAATGCATTGTGTATTTAAGTTATTTGAATTGAAAAATCCTAATTTGCAACTGAAGAGTAGGAAGTATCCATCCCAATGGGGTACATTTGAAAGCAGATATCACATTTGTTGCAATACACAATCATTTAGACATCTTTTAGCAGGGGAAAAATAACTTGAAGGTAAATGATATTTTACTGGGAACCCACTTGTAATCCCAGCTGAGACCGACCTGGTCTCCAGAGATGAATTCTAGGAAAGCTACTCAGTAAACTTAGTGCAAATATATTAATTCATTAATGAAAAAAAACTAAAAGGAGTGAATGTAATGTAGCTAAAATGTTTCTTAGGCTTAATGACAAAAAAAAAAAGGAAAAAAAAAGATTCTTCCTTGCAGTCCCATTACTATTCACAAGAAAAGTTTGAATCTTTATTCAAATATAGAAAATAGACAACCAACCAAACCAACCGACCAACAAGAAAAAAAAAAATTAAAAACTAAGAAATGAATTTATCAAACTGCACAATTATTCTACTGAAAGAAAACCCACAGATGACTAAAAGCTAATATAGAGAATTGTTAAGCAAAGGGCTTGATGTATTTACTGAAATCATACCAAAAAAGAATATTATCAGATATCAAGCAAGTATCTCTATAATCAAATTGAGGGCTGAAATCAATAGACACAAAACAATATAAAGAATCAGTGAAACAAAATGTGGTTCTTTGAGAAAATCAACAAGATAGACAAAACTTTGTCCAAATTAACCAAATGCAGAGAGACACTATCCAAATTAACAAAAACAGAAATGAAAGAGGGGACATAACAACAGACACTGAGGAAATCCAGAGAACCATCAGGTCATACTTTGAATACCTGTACTCCACAAAATTGGAAAACTTAAAAGAAATTAACAATTTTCTGGATAGATATCACATACCAAAATTAAATCAAGAAGAGACATTATAACCCCCAATGAAATAAAAGTAGTCATCAAAAGTCTCCCAACCAAAAAATTCTCAGGGCCAGATTGTTTCAGTGCAGAATTCTACCAGAAATTCAAAGAACAACTAATACCAATACTCCTCAAAGTGTTTCACACAATAGAAACAGAAGAAGCATTGCCAAACTCTTTTTACAGGGATACAATTACCTTAGTACCCAAGCCACACAAAGACACAACTAAGAAGGAGAATGACAGACCAATATCCCTCATAAACACTGATGAAAAAATACTCAATAAAGTACTGGCAAATTGAATCCAAGACTACAAAAGAAAAATCATCTGCCAAGATAAAAGAAACATATCTAAACATCTAAACATAATAAAGGCAATATACAGCAAACCAACAGCCAACATCAAACTAAATGGAGAGAAACTCAATGTGATTCCTCTAAAATCAGAAACAAGATAAGGCTGTCCACTCCCTCCATAACTCTTCAATATTGTACTTATAATTCTAGCTACTGCAATAAGAAAACAAAAGGAGATCAAGGGGATACAAATTGGAAAGGAAGAAGTCAAAATTTCACTATTTGAAGATGATATGATAGTTTACATAAGTGACCTGAAAAACTCTACCAGAAAACTCCTACAGCTGATAAACACCTTCATCAAAGTGGCAGGATACAAGATTAACTCAAATAAATTAGTAGCCATCCTATATATAATAACCACAAACAACATAAAATATCTTGGAGTAACTCTAACCAAACAAGTGAAAGAACTGTATGAAAAGAACTTTCAGTCTTGCCCCTGACCTATGGCACCCAAACCCATTCCCAAGAGGGACCTGGAGGCAAAACAAAGCCATTTCTATCATGGACCGGCACCTACTTGGAGAGGTGAGCATCAGGTGAGCATCCTGTCCACCTTTCACTCTTGAAGTCCCCTGACTTGTGGCTCCCAGACCTGCTCTGCATCAGAATCCCCTAGAGAGACCTAGAGGCAGACCAAAGCATCCAGAATCTTTGGCCATTCTTATTTTGAACCTGCATCCACTGGGAGAGAAAAGAGCCTTACACACATACCAATGAGGAGAGGGACAGACCCCACCTGTACACTGGAAGAAGGGATGGGAACATGACAGTATAAGAACACAATCAACAACAGAAATACTTATATGACACCACAAGAGTCTAGGGATTCTATACCACCAACACTAGAACATCCCAACACAGATGAAGCAGAAGAGAATGACCTTAAAAACAACTTTATGAAGATGATGGAGAGGTCTCCAAAGAAGAAATGAGAAAACCCCTTAAAGAAATAGGAGAAAAAATATGCAAATTTGGGAGAAAGAGGAAAAGACAAACCAAAAATGCAAGAAATCAAAAAATCTCTTAAAAAAAAAAATAAAGGTAAGCCAAGTCAAAAGAATCACACAGATGAAGAATTTAAACAAGACCTGAAAACTGAAATAGAGACAATAAAGAAAACACAAAGTAAGGGAATGCTGGAATGCTGAAAATAGAAAATCTAGGTAATGATTACGAACTATAGATGCAAGCAAACCAACAGAATACAAGAGATGGAAGAGAGAATCCCAGGTGTTGAAGATACACTAAAGGAAATCGATTCATCAACCAAAGAAAATCTTAAGTCCAACAAATCTTTAACACAACATATCCAGGAAACATGGAACACCATGAAAAGACCAAACCTAAGAATAAGAAGAAGGTGAAGAAACCCAGCTCAAAGATATAGAAAACATAAAAAAAAACAAAAAACAAACAAACAAACAAACAAAAACCTTTCCCAATCTAAAGAAGGACATGCCTATGAAAATACAAGAACACAAAATAGACTGGATAAAGAAAAAAAGAAAAAAAAAGAAAAGAGTCCCCTTGCCACATAATTATCAAAACACCAAACATACAGAATAAAGAAAGAATATTAAGAGCAGCAAAGGAAAAAAGCCAAGTCACATGTAGAGAATTACATCTGACTTCTCAACGGAAACTCTGAAAGCCAGAAGGTCCTGGATAGATGTTCTACAAACACTAAGACACCACGGACGGCAGCCCAGACTATTATACCCAGCAAAAATTTCAATCACTATAGATAAAGAAAATAAGATATTCCATGACAAAACCAGATTTAAACAATACATAGCCACAAATCCAGTCCTACAGAAAGTAATTGAAGGAAAGCTCCAATAGGCAATAAAAATACCACATTACCAAAAACCAAATATATATATCCCAATACACAAAAAAAAAAAATCGAAAACAAACAAGAATCAACCATCAATGCTCATTTAATATCCCTCAATGCCAATGGTCTTAACTCATTTATAAAAAGACACAGAATGGACACAAAGACAGAATCCATCCTTCTGTTGCATACAAGAAACACACCTCAACTTCAAAAATAGATGTGACCTCAGAGTAAAGGGTTGGGAAAATATTTTCCAATCAAATGAACCTAAGAAACAAGCTGGTGTCATTATCCTAATGTCTAACAAACTAGCTTCCAGGACACTGCTTGAAGCTCCTGAAGACAGGGGACTGAGCATGCACAGGGGAGGCCATCAAGGCAGACCAGCCTGTCCAGAGTCTGCCAGAGTCATGGTCCTGATTCCACCCACGAAAGAAGCCTACTTTCCAGTGCCCTTCTCAGAGCCTCCTGAGGACTGGGGACTGCTTGAGGGGGACCCTGTCCTGGTAGACCAGCCCATTGGGAGTCTGCCTGCATCCTAGTCCCAACTCAAGGAGGTAAGCATTGGTCTGTTTCTAGCCCAACTTCTGGGTCTCTGGTCAGAGCCTCTTGAGGTCTGGGGACTGCACACACATGGGGAATCTGTTCCAGTCTATCCAGAGTCTTCCAGCATCCTATTCCCGCCTCCTCCCTCTGGAAAAGGAGAGCCATCTAAGTATTGGACCTGCTTGCACTCACCATAAGAGAACACTGGTCCTGTACCCTCCAGGAGAGGGAGAGACCCTGTAGTGAGATATCCAGCCAGCCTACACCTGTTGCACTGACCATGCCCACTGAAGTGTGGGGACAGGTGTGGGTGTGACCTGGGGGGACTAGATCTGGGGTCTTGGATCCCAGCTCACTCTTCTATTCTCTGGCCAGAGACAGAAAAGTAGCATCTGGAGGCATCCTTGGGACGGCAACCTGTGGCAGTCATCTACTTCTGGTGTAAGTGATTTCTCCCCGAATAAACATCCATCAGCCTATTGTTTCCAAGATTCTTATTTACCATGCTATAAGACCACAACAGTATACATTGGATAAAGGGATTGATAGACTACAGTATGAAGACAGTCAACAACAGAAAGATCAATATAACTTCCCCATAATCTAGGGACTCCACACCAGAAAGACCTGAGCATCCCAACACAGATGAAGCAGAAGAGAATGACCCTAAAAGCAACTTCATGAAGAGCATAGAGACCCTAAAAGAGAAAATGAGAAAATTCTTTAAAGATATAGAAGAAAAGAGAAACCAAAAATTACAAGAAATAATTTAAACATTGCAAGGTTTGAAAGCTGAAATAGAGACAATTAAAACACACACACACAGTTGTGGGAATTCTGGAAATAGAGTAGCTGGGTAAAAGATCAGGAACTACAGATACCTGTATAACCAACAAATACAAGAGATGGAAGAGAGAATCTCAAGCATTGAAGATAAACTAGGAGAAATAGATTCCTCGACCAAAGAAAATCTTAAGTTCAACAAATCCCTAACAAAATATTCAGGAAATATGGGACACTGTGTAAAGGCCAAACCTAAGAATAATAGGTATAGAAAAAGGTGAAGAAACCCAACTCAAAGGTGCAGAAAATATATTCAACAAAATCATAGAAAAAAACTTTTCCAAAATAAAGACATGCCAATGAATGTGCAAGAGCTTACAGAACATCAAATAAAGTAGACCACAAGAAAGAAAAAAAGAAAGTTCCCTCACCACATAATAATCAAAACACCAAACATAAAGAATAAAGAGAGGATATTAAGAGTCATAAAGGAAAAAGTCCAAGTAACATATAGAGGAAAAACTATCAGGATTACACTTGATTTCTCCATGGAAACTCTGAAGGCCAAAAGGTCCTGGATAGATATCCTACCAACACTAATAGACCATGGATGCTAGCCCACACTACTATACTTAGCAAAGCTATCAATCACTCTTGAGGTAGAAACCAAGCCATTACATGGGGGGGACAGATTTAAACAATTTTTATCAACTAATCCAGCCCTACAGAAAGTTCTGGAAGGAAGTCAACTACATCCACAAAAATATAGGCAACAGATAATCCCACTATACCAACAACCAAAAAAAGGGGGGGGGAACCACACACAATACTGACGACAACAACAAATCCAAAACAACCAATTAACAATCAATGGTCATCAATATACCTCAACATTAACAGTCTTAACTCACCTATAAAAAGATACAGACTAACAGAATAGATAGGAAGACAGAATCCATCCTCATGAACATTAATGCAAAAATACTCAATATAATACTGGCAACTCAAATCAAAGAATATATCAGAGAACTCATCCACCATGACCAGAAAGGCTTCATCCCAGGGATGCAGCAATAGTTCACCATAACAAAAATCCATGAATGTAATTCACCATATAAACAAACTGAAAAAGAAAAAACACATGATCGTTTCACTAGATGTTGAAAAATCCTTTGACAAAATCCAATGCCCTTTCATGATAAACATCTTGGAGAGATTAGGGATAACAGGAACATACTCAAACATAATAAAAGCAACATACAGCAAACCAGCACCCAACATCAAACTAAATGGGGAGAAACTCAATGTGATTCCTTTAAAATCAGGAACAAGACAAGGCTGTCCAGTCTCTCCATATCTCTTCAATATTGTACTTGAAATGCTAGCTAGAGCAATAAAAAAACAAAATGAGATCAAGGGGACACAATTTGGAAAGGAAGAAGTCAAACTTTCACTATTGCAGATGATATGACAGTTTACATAAACAACCCAAAAAACTCTACAAGGGAATTCCTTCTGCTGAAAGTCCCTACTATATACAGAGGATAAAGGGGCTGAGAAACATCACCCTTTGCAATAATTACAAACAACATAAAATATCTTGGGGTATAACTTTCAAACAAGTGAAAGACTTATATAATCAGAACACCACATTCAGGGAATCTGGGTTGGTCCTATGCTGGTTTCCCAGCTATCACGCTGGAGTCCATGAGCTCCCCCTTGTAAAGAGTAAGGTTTTTCCTCCCGCCGCCAGTCTTGTCCCGCCACTGTGCCAGCCCCAAATAATGCACAGAGACTCTGTATTTGATATTATGCTGTTGGCCAGTTACTTGTTTCTTATTGGCTTGCTCTGTCTTAAGTATTAACCCATTTCTATGTATTTCCACGTGGTCTTACCGAGACCGGAGGAATGGCGGTTCTGTTCTCTCCAGACTCTCCATGTTGACTCCTTCTTACTACTTCCCCTTTCCTCCTTGTCTCCTAATCCCTCCTATCTTGCTTTCCTATTGGCCAACAGTGCTTTATTCATTAACCAGTATGAGAAACATATATACATAATGGCATCTTCCATCACCCCCTTGTTCAGGTCAGCAGTTTCTGTGGGTTTCTCCAGTCTGGTTATCACTCCTCCTTCTTTGCAACTGGATTCCACGAGTTCAGTTCAGTGTTTAGCTGTGGATGTCTGTTTCTGCTTCCATCAGCTAGTAGATGAAGGCTCTAGGATGGCATATAAGGTAGTCATCAATCTCATTATCGGGAAAGGGCATTTAAGGTAACCTCTCCACTATTGCTTAGATTGTTAGTTGAGGTCATCCTTATAGATCTCTGGACATTTCCCTAGTGTCAGATTTCTCTTAAAACCTATAATGGCTCCCTCTATTATGATATCTCTTTTCTTGCTCTCCTCTATTATTTCCCTGATTCAATCTTCCTGTTCCCTCATGCCCACGCCTACCCTCCTCTTCTTCCTAACTCCCTTTCCCCTCCCCCCCCATGCTCCCAATTTCCTTGGGAGATCTTGTTCCTTTCCCCTTTTCCAGGGGACCATGTAAGTCTCTCTTGGGGTCTTCCTTGTTTCCTAGCACTCGGAAGGTGCTTAAGCAGACTCTTGGTCTTGGGCTCTATCCTTGATCGGACTTGCCATCATGAGGGCATGTCCTTGATCGGGTATCCTGAGACTGCATAGACAAAAACAAAAAGGGGGAACTGTGGGAAGCCACGCTGGCCACGTTGGCTTCGTCAGGTTTTGCCACATCAGCTTGTTTATTGTTCTTGTATCCTAATCGTCTACGCATACCTAATCGTCTGCGCATGAACATTGTGGCATTATCCTAAGATGGCTGCTCACCTATCCCGATTGGGTGATGCACAATCGTCCGATGAGACCTAAGCCAATCAGACGACGCTGTATGTCCACATCATCATGAGTATATAAGCTTGGCGTTCCGTAGGGTTGGGGTCCTTCTCCTTCTCTTTTTCAGTCTTTCTCTCTTTCAGCTTGGAGCTCCCAATAAAGTGTGCTTGAGAAGAATCCTGTTGTTGTCGTTCTTCCCACTGGCGGGACGGGTGCAACACCCACCCCCGTATTCTTTCACAAATATTTTAAGTATTTCTTGAGTCTTGTAGTTTTATGGATTTACTTTTTCATGCAATGCAGAAACCTTATTGTGTCAATGTGTGCACTATTTCTTCATAATCTTATTGAGAATTCTCAGTTTTTTCACATGATATTTAGCTTGGAACCAGTTTTTGTATTATAGTTTGTTAGGAATTATCTTTGTATTGTATTGAATTTATGCTACAGATTGAACACACCCACCATCTTCTTAAATGCATCATGTTAATAGTGTTGTTTACAGTAGTATACAAGGGTAAAATATATTCTACATAATCATTTGTTTAACAAACTACAGTAAGTGTGTGACACTAAAATGGATGTGAAATAATGTACAAAGCCATAGAGAGACACCTGCAGTATAATTTAGTGACACAGAATTCCTTATTGTTCACATATTCTCTTTCTGTCCCTTTGTTCTTGTGTATCTATAGTATACAAAGTTCTTATAAAATGACAGCATTGTTATGGGACCCAGTGATATTCTCAGTATATTTCTGTGCACTTGAAATTAATATAAGAAGTGTCAGAAATCTCATGTTCATTGCGTTTATATTCACAGTGTCCTAAACGTAAAAATAATCTAAATGTCCACTTGTTGAGACCATCATTCTAAATGCAGAGGACATCATGCTAAATGAATAAAGACAATAGTAGTGGTTATAGGATTGTACACTTATAAAGGACTCATAAATTTAATGGTATTGGTCATGAAATAGTATATAATTACAGCTAAGCATTGCCAATCCACTTCTTTCTTTCATCTGATTTTAATATTTAATGTACTCTCATTTATCAGGTGGGTGTGAAAGTTTTAGCCATCTTATCTATATTGCAGGTAGCAATAGAAAGTGAAGGACAGAAAGAACACAGAATCTACCTGAAACACTTATCTTCAAAGAGTTTTCATAATATTCTTTTAGCTGATATGTGGAGAAAGACAATTAAATATCAAGCTTTTGTGTGCAAGAGTCATTATATAAATAAGATGCAAACATATTATCATAATAAACCACAAAAATGCAGAAAATTACTTTTTTTATTTGGATAACATGAGAACATTTTTGCCAATGAGCCGCATTGCATGGAAAAGTAAAAATGAGGTTAAATAACAGACTGGTTTGTTTTGTTTTTATTTAAATAATAACAATAAATTAGAATTTAGCCAAAATGTAATAGTCTTAGATAAATGATTCATCTCTTTTCTTCTTGGGATCAAATAACCTGCCTTAAATGGTAATACTTTAATTTTTCCTTTGGAGAATGTGTTTTAAATTTTAATATTTGTATATATCAGTCTGTATATGTCTAAGATATAATTAATGTAGCAATGCTTTTTAACATTACATATGTATTTCTATTAATTAACCTTACTTTTCCTTAATGGGGTACAAGAGCATTTTTTTTGCAATTAAATGAGCAGGAACCTCTGTAATTCCATAATCAAAACTAGTGAAGGATAACATAAGAGAATGACCTGGGGACTGTTTTCTTCATGATGTGTCCTCTACATTGCTGAGAGGAAAACTTGTGATTTCAGAGTTCTACACAGGGCCTGAGAATGAGCTAGTCACAAACTCCCATGTGATGACCACCTTCTGCACACACAGACCAAGCACTGTATCTGTCACAATCATGCTTTCATTGTGTTCATTAAATCACTTCTCTGTGTTCATTATTGCTTCCCTTCTTTGCATTTTCATTAAGGAAAAATTGAATAAAATTTTTATAATTTAAAATAGATTCTTCTCTCATACAATAAATCACAACCAGATTTCTCCCTCCCTTCACTCCTCCGAAGTCCTGCCCACTTTCCTTCTTCCCCATATCCACTTCTCCTACATTTCCTCTTCACAAAAGAGCAGGTCTCCTAGAGAGAACAGCCAAAGAAGACACAAAAAATACAAAGTGCTTGGGAGGCAGAGGCAGATGAATCTCTGTGAGTTTGATGCAAGCCTGGTCTACAGAGCAAGTGCCATGACAGCCAGAGCTGTTACACACAGAAACCCTGTCTCAAAAAAACAAACAAAAAAAAAATAGAAAATAAAACAACAAAGTGAAAGCCCAATATTGAATCTTCACGAGGCAACCCAATAGGAGGGAAGGTGTCTTACAAACAGGCATAAGAGTCAGCTACACCGCTCCCACTGTTAGGAGACCCACAGAAACATCAAGCTCACTAGAAGCCATAACATACAAGGGAGGTCATAGTAAGACTCATACAGGACCAGTGCTAGCCATTTTGTCTTTATGACATTCCTGGCCATTCAGGCAGTGCAAGTCATGGGTTCTCCCTCAATGCCTGGGCTTCAAGTTAGACTAAACTTTGCTTGGCCACTCCTATAACTTCTTTGCCACTGTGCCCCATCATAACCTGCAGGCAGGACAGATGGACGCTCTTGTAAGTGGGCTGGTGTCCACATTTCTCTTTCTCTAGTTTGTAGAAGACCTTCTCACAAGGCTCCAAAGTTGCACCTGCTCTGCCTCTTTACATTGGGTGACCTGTGATGAAGTTGTCCTTTGCAATAGGAGCCCCGCTGTTCATTTTTAGAGAGTAAACTGTCCTAGCATCTCACTGAGTAGTTTAGCAATATCCATGGGAATTCCTCAGCCAACAAGACAACCAAATGTAACCCAATCACACCACTAAATTCCTGCCTGCCTGCAAAAGTAGCTAGTTCATAGTAAGTATCCTCCATTACTAGGAGTCCTTACTAGGGTCATCTTCATAAGTTCTAGGAAGTTCCTGCTGCACCAGTTCCTAAATGCCACTTATTTTCAGCTATTTCTCCTTGCATTCTCTCCCTCCATCCCACTCCCACCTTACCCCGTCCACTCGTATGTCCTCTCACTCCCAGTCCACCCACAGAATTCATTCCAGTTCCATTTCTCAAGGAGATCTAGGCTCCCCCTCCATACTCCCCATCTTTATCTAAACCCTCGGGATCTATGTATTACAGCTTTATTATGATCTAGCTAACAGCTAATATCAACTTATAAGGGAATGCATATTTGTCTCTCTGGATATGTGTTGTCTCACTGAGGGTGATTTTTTTCCTAGTTGCATCCATTTGCCTATAAATTTCATGATGTCGTTTTTGACAGTTGAGTATTACTCCACTGTAATTGTACCACTTTCTTTAACCATTCTTCATTTACAAGACATCTAGTTTGTTTCCAGTTTCTGGCTGTTATGAATAAAGCCAGTATAAACATAGTTGAGGAAAAATCCTTGTGGTAAGATGGAAGATCCTTCAGCCATATGCTCAAGAGTGGTGTAGCAGTTTGCTGAGGAATTATGCTATTGATCTCAGTAGAGGCATTATCAGTTCACTCTCCCACCAGCAACTGAGGAGTGCTGCCCTTGTTTCACAATCTCACCAGCATGCACTGTCTCCTCTGCTATTGATCTTAGCCATTCTGTCATGTATAAGATGGAATCTCAAAGAAGTTTTGACTTGCATTAATGTGATGGCTAAGAATGGTGAACATTTCTTTAAGTGTTTGTGATCCATTGGACATTCCTCTGTTGAGAATTCTGTTTGTATTATTTGTTTTTTGAACATATAGTTTTTTTTAATTCTTTGTATATTTGTATATTAGACCTCTATTCAATGTGGAAATGCTAAAAATGTTTTCCCATTCCTTAGGCTGCCTCTTTGATTAACTCTGATTTTTTTCCTTACAGAAGTTTTTTGTTTCACAAGGTTCCATCTATTAATTGTTGACCTTATAGCCTGTAGTGTTGGTAGAGTAATTTTTAGGTTCACTTATGTGTACTATCATATTATCTCCAAATAATGATACTTTGACTTCCAAATTATATGTTTTGAATTTCCAAATTATATTTCACTGATCTCTTTCAGTTGTCTTTCTGCTGTTCTTAGAGTTTAATCTATATTAAATAGATTTATAGAGAACAGACTGCCCTATGTTATTCTCAATTTTAATGGAATTGATTTGTGTTTCTCTCCATTTAATTTGATGTTGGCTATGGGTTTGCTGTAAATATCCTTTATTGTGTTACATATGCCACTTGAACCCCTAATCTCTCCAAGACTTTTTATCATGAAGGAGTGTTGCATTTTGTAAAATCTCTTTCTGCATCTAATGAGATGATCCTGTGATTGTTTTCTTTCAGTGTATTTATATGGTGGATTGCATTTAGAACATTTGAATATTGGACTACCCTTTATCTCCAGAATGAAACAAACTTGATCGCTGTGGCTGATATTTTTGATGTGTTATATTGTTTGCCAGTATTTTATTGAGTTTTTTTATATCAATGTCCATGAGAGAAATTGTTCTGTATTTTCTTTCTTTGTATGGTTTTAGAGAGGTTTTAGAGAGGCTATAGTAGGAAAATTCCAAACTTGCTCAGAAACTTGGAAGATGTGGCAGAAAGAAGAGGCTAAAACAATTGAATAATGAAATAGGGCTAGAGTTATGGAACTCTCCCAAGACCAACTTCTTGGAGAGGGAGATTATTCTTATGTACAAAGGCAATCCCTGTATGTTGACCACTCCCTGGATTTATGTTGCACAGCAGCTTTGAATGCTTGAGACAGAATTGAAGAAGTAGGAAAATTGAGTCATTTACTAAAGTTACACACAGCACAAAGGAAGACTTCATGGATTTCTTAGAAAGGCTGATTTTAGCAGTAAATAGAATGATGCCAGATTGAGAAGCTAGACGAATAATTGAATCTCTGGCTTTTGAAAATATTAATGCACAATGCATCTGGGTAATTAGGCCATTAAAGGCCAGATCAGCACCCTTGGAGGAATGGATCTGAGATACACTCAATATTGAATTTCATGACCATGATAGTGCATGGATAGGAGCAGTGACTTCCAGATAATTGAAGAAAAATCAAAATGTCAAGTGTTTAAATTGTGGCAAACATGATCATCTAAAAAAGGGATGGTAAACAGGGGGTTCCAAGAAGCAATGTTGTTTCTAAGCATAATTCAAACAAAACACATCTCCCTTCTGGAATATGCAGAAAGACATGGCAATGGCAGGCACTGGGCCAAAGAATTAGATGAAAATGGGACAGTCAAGGTAATATTTGACATCAGAAAATGCCTTGTGAGGCCTCTCACAGGACCCCATGACAAATGCAGTTCTCCTGTAACCACGGAGGAAACTCCTTCCCTGAACAATTAAAGAACCTAATGCCTATTATAAGAATGGTTTGATCAAGCCAGACCGCCTGAAATAGAGTACCAGGTGATCCTACATTCAAAACAGCTGGACAAAGCAGCCTTACAGACTACAGCCAGGATTTCTGAATCTTCTTCGAATCCCCCATGACAGCGCCCCTTACCAGCAGGAAGTAGTTTGGAAAGAACAACGCCCAAATTCCCAAATATTGTCTATAAATGTTTGTTTTCATTTAAATGGACTTTGTTATATAAAATGAATTTTAAAAAAATTAAAAAAAAGAAAATATACTGTTCTGGATAATATAAAAGCTATAGAAGGGAGAACAAAAAATTCAGAAGAAACCATAAAGCAAATATTTTGGCAAACTTCTAGATACGATCCAAGATCAAAATAAAAATATGAATAAGCGACATTTTTACAGGTGCAGAGGTACCAATAATTGCATCAAAATCTTGGCATCTAAATTGGCTTCTTTAGGAGCTAAATCTTCAGGTTTTAGGTAATGGAATATTATCTCAGATAAAACACAATGCGAGATGGGTAGAATGCAAAGGACCAGAAGGACAGAGAGGAAAATTAAAGCCATATGTGGAGCCCATTTATAGGGATATGACTTATTTTTCCTTTTTTCTTTTTCTTTTTTTACCTTTTAGGAAAATTTATTGCTGGAAAAGGAGAATCAGTCTCCAGTCTGCACTAGCATACTGAAATTTTTAAATATATATTAGTTAATTTTTAAAAATTTTACATATTGATCCCAGTTCCCTCTCCCTCACTCCTGCCTCCCTCTTTCTCTCTCTCCCACCAAATCATGCCCCCCGAATACCGCCCCCTCTAGTCCCCCCACTCCAAATGGAGGGTGAAGCCCTCCAAGAGGGGTCATCTACATCTGTCAAGTCATTTGGAGTAGGGACTAGAACTTCTCTCCTGTCTCTAGGTTAAAAGAGTGTCCCTCCATGGGGCATGCATGTGCCCGCAAAGTATTTTTTTTTTCTTTTTGCACCACGAATACATCCTGGTTCCACTGTCTGAGGTCCCTCAGACTGCTCAGACCTTCTAGCTGAGACCCATGTTAAGGGGGTCTGAGTCAGTCCCATGCTGGATTCCCAACTGTCAGTCTGGAGGACAATTAGCTCCTCTTTGTTAAGGCCAGCTGTCCCTATGTGTTTCTTCTCCTACCTCTCTGCATATGGATTTCAGTGTGGCTCAGTGTTTAGATGTGGGTGTTTGCTTCTGTTTCCATCAGCTACTAGATGAGGCTTCCATGATAATTTAGTCATTGATCTCATTATCGGGAAAGGGCATTTATGGTAGCCTTTCCACTGTTGCTCAAAGTATTAGTTGGCAGCAGTCTTGAAGGTCTCTGGACATTTCCCTAGATTCAGATTTCTCTTCAAACCTATAATGGCTCCCTCTTTTATGGTCTCTCTCTCTCTCTCTCTCTCTCTCTCTCTCTCTCTCTTCTCTCATCTATTCCTCCCCTGACTAAATCTTCATAGTCCCAAGTGCTTTCCTGTCCTCCCTCCCTCCTAGTTCCCTCTACACTCACTGCACCCACAGTCCTCATGTATTCTGGAGATCTTGTCCTTTTCCCCTTCTCTGAGGGACATTATATGAATTTATTAGAATCCTCCTTGTATCCTAGTTTCTCTGGCAGTGTGCATTATAGGCTGATGATCCTTTGCAAAATGTTTAAAATCCATATATGAGCGAGTACATTGCATGGTCCTCTTTTTTTTGACAACGTTACCTCATTCAGGATGGCTTCTTCAAGTACCATCAACTTGCCTGCAAATTTCAAGATTCCATTGTTTTTTTTTCTGCAGAGTAGTATTACATTGTGTAAATGTGCCACATCTTCATCCATTCTTCAGTTGAGGGGCATCTACATTGCTTCAACGTTCTTGCTATTACAAATAATGCTGCTATGAACTTAGTTGAGCACATGTCTTTGTTGCATCGATGTGGATCATTTGGGTATAGGCATAAGAGGAGGATTACCAGGTCCTTATGTAGACTGATCCCCATTTTCCTAAGGAACTGCCATACTGATCTCCAAATTGGATGTACAAGTATGCACTCACACCAGCAGTTGAGGAGTATTCCCCTTTCTCCACATCCTCTCCAGCATAAGTTGTCATTGGTGTTTCTAATGTTAGCCATTCTGGCAGGAGTAAGATGGTATCTCAAAGTTGTTTTGATTTGCATTTCCCTGATAGCTAAGGAGGTTGAGCACGTTCTAAGAGTCTTTTTGATTTCCTCTACTGAGAGTTCTCTCTTTACTTTGGTACCCCATTTTTAATAGGGTATTTCATGTTTTGTTGACGAGTTTCTTGAGTTCTTTGTATATTTTGGAGATCAGCCTTCTCTCAGATGTAGGATTGGTGAAGATCTTTTCCCAGCCTGTGGACTGCACTTTGGTCTTGTTCACTGTGTCCTTGGCCTTACAGAAGCTTCTCAGTTTGAGGAGGTCCCATTTATTAATTGTCAATCTCGGTGTCTGTGCTACTGGCAACATGTTCAGGCAGCAGTCTCCTGTACCAATTTGTTCAAGGGTACTTCCCACTTTCTCTTCTAAGAGGTTCAGTGTGGCTGGATTTATGTTGAGGTCTTTGATCACTTTGGACTTGAGTTTTGTGCATGGTGATGGATATGGGTCTATCTGCAATCTTCTACACAACATCATCCAGTTGTGCAGCACCATTTGTTGAAGATGTTTTCCATTTCCCATTGTATACTTTTAGCTGTTTTGTCAAAAAATCAGGTGTTCATGTGTGTGTGGATTATCAGGATTTTCAATTCGATTCCATGGGTCTACCTGTCTATTTTTGTGCAAATACCATTCTGTTTTCAGAACTATAGCTCTGTAGTAGAGCTTAAGGTCAGGAATGGTGATGCCTCCTGAAGTTCTTTTATTGTATAGGGTTGTTTTGGCTATCCTGGGTCTTTTGTTTTTCCATATAAAGTTGATTATTATCCTTTCAAGGTCGGTGAAGAATTGTGGTGGGATTTTAATGGGGTGGGATTGCATTGAATCTGTAGATTGCTTTTGGCAAGATTGCTGTTTTCACTATATTTATCCTATCTATGCAAGAGCATGGGAGATCTTTCCATTTTCTGGTATCTAATTTCTTTCTTTAAAGACACAAAGTTCTTATTATATAGATCTATCACTTGTTTGGTAAGTGTTACCCCAAGATACTTTATATTGTTTGTGGCTATTGTAAAGGGTGATGTTTCTCTGATTTCTTTCACAACCCCATTGTTGTCTGAATAAAGTAGGACTACTGATTCTTTTGAGTTTATCTCATATCCTGCTAGTTTGCTGAAGGTATTTATCAGCTGTAGGAGTTCCCTGGTAGAGTTTTTTGGGTCGCTTATGTAAACTATCAAATCATATGCAAATAGAGAAAGTTTGACTTCTTCCTTTCCAATTTGGATCCCCTTGATCTCCTTTTGTTGCCTTATTGCTTTAGCTGGAACTTCAAGTACAATATGTAAGAGATAATGGAGAGAGAGGGCAGCCTTGTCTTGTTCCGTATTTTAGAAGAATTGTCTTAAGCTTCTCTCCATTCATCTTAATTTTGGCTGTTGGTTTACTGTATATTGCTTTTATTATGTTTAGATATGTTCCTGTCTCTCCAAGACCTTTATCATGAAAGGGTGTTGAATTTTGTCAAAGGCTTTTTCAGCATCTAGGGAGATGATCGTATGGTTTTTCTTTTTCAATTTCTTCATAGGTGGATCACGTGGATAGATTTTCATATGTTAAACCATCTCTGCAGCCCAGGGATGACCCCTCCTTGGTCAGGGTGGATTATTTCTCGGATGTATTCTTGGATTCATTTTGTCAGTATTTTACTGAGTACTTTTTCATCAATGTTCATAAGGAAGATTGACCTGTAGTTTTCTTTCTTAGTTGTGTCTTTGTGTGGCTTGGGTACCAAGGTGATTGTGACCTCATAAAAAGAGTGTGGTAATGAACCCTCTGTTTCTATTGTGTGGAACAATAGAAATATTAGGTCTTCCTTGAATTTCTGGTAGAATTTTGTACTGAATCCATCTGGCACTGGGCTTACTTTGGTTAGAAGGCTTTTGATGCCTCCTTTTATTTCATTAGGGGTTATAGGTCTATTTAAGTTGTTTGTCTGTTCTTGATTTTATTTTGGTAAGTAATAGTTGTCCAGAAGTTTGTCCATTTCCTTTGAATTTTCAAATTTTGTGGAGTACAGGTTTTCAAAGTATGACCTTAAATTTGGCTGGATTTCCTCAGTGTCCATTGTTATATTCCCCTTTTTGTTTCTGATTTTGTTCATTTGCATTCTCTCTCTCTCTCTCCTTTTTAGTTTGGATAAAGGTTTGTCTATCTTGTTGATGTTCTCAAAAAAAACAAATCTTTGTTGCATTGATTTTTTTGTTTTGTTTTGTTTTCCTGGTTTCTACTTTATATAGTTCAGCCCTCAAATTATTTCCTTGCATCTACTCCTCCAGAGTGAGTTTGCTTCTTTTTGTTTTAATGCTTTCAGTTGTGCTGTTAATTCTGTAATGTGACTATCATCGGTTTTCTTCATCTGGGCACTTAGTGCAATGAACTTCCCTTGTAACACTCTTTTCAATGTGTCCCATAATTTCGGATATGTTGTGTCCTCATTCTTGCTGAATTTGAGGAATTTCTTAATTTCTTTCTTTATTTTTTCTTTGACCCAGATATGGTGCAATTGGGCATTGTTCAGTTTCCATGAGTTTGCAGGTTTTCTACAATTTGTGTTGTTGTTGAATTTCAACTTTAAAGCATGGTGGTCTGATAAAATACAGGGAACTATTCCAATTTTTTTTTAATCCATTGTGGTTTGTTATGCCACCTCGTATGAGGTTGACTTTAGAGAAGAATCCATGTGCAGCAGAGAAGAAGGAATATTCTTTTGTGTTTGGATGGAATGTTCTATAGATGTCTGTTAAACCCAATTGAGACATAACTTCTGTTACTTCTTTTGTTTCTTTTTTTATGTTTCTGCCTGGTGGTCCTGTCTAGTGGTGAGAGTGGGATGTTGAAGTCTCCCACTCTGAGTGTGTGAGGTTTTATATGAGGTTTGAGTTTTAGTAGCGTTTCTTTTACGAATATGGGTGCCTTTGTATTTGGGGCATAGATGTTCAGAATTGAGACTTTGTACTGATGTGATGAATAGGAAAAGACCATCTTTGTCTCTTTAGATTCATTTTGGTTTGAAGTCTAACTTGTTAGATATTAGGAATGCCATACCTGCTTGCTTCTTTGGTCCATTTGATTGGAAAAACTTTTCCCAGCCCTTTACACTGGGGTTACGTCAGTCTTTAACTCTTCACTGTGTTTCTTGAATGCAGCAGAAGGATGGATTCTGTCTTCATATCCCTTCTGCTAGCCTGTGTCTTTTTATAGGCGAGTTAAGGCCATTAATGTTGAGGGAAAGTAAGTACCATTGATTGTTAATGCTTGTTTGCTTTGGATTTGTTGGTGGTGGTGGTATTGTGGATATATTTGCCCTGGTTTGCCCTTGGGTTCTGGTGAACTGGGATTATCTATTGCCTATGTCTTTGTGAGCAGAGTTAACTTCCTTGGGTTGGAGTTTTTCTTCCAGAACTTTCTGTACAGCTGGATTTGTAGATACATATTGTGAAAATCTGGCTTTGTCATTAAATATTTTGTTTTCTCTGTCTATAATGATTGAGAGTTTTGCTGGGTATAGTAGCCTGGGCTGGCATCCATGGACTCTTAGTACTTGTAGAACATCTAGCCAGGACCTTCTGGCCTTGAGAGTTTTCATTGAGAACTCAGGTGTAATTTTGAATGGTCTGCCTTTATATGTTACCTGGTCTTTTTACTTCTCTGTTCATATCATTCTTTTTTTTTTTTTTTAAATCTGTATTAGGTGTTTTGATTATCATGAGTTGAGGGGTCTTTTTTCTTTGGTCCAGTCTATTTGGTGTTTGGTTTGCTTCTTGTACTTTCATGGGCATGTCCTTCTTCAGATTGGGAAAGTTTTCTTCCATGATTTTGTTGAATATGTTTTCTGCACCTTTGAGCTGTGCTTTTCGCCTTCCTCTATGCCTATTAGTCTTAGATTTGGCCTTTTTATGGTGTCCCACATTTCCTGGATGTTTTGTGTTAAAGATTTGTTGTTTTTAAGATTTTCTTTGTTCGATGAATCTATTTCCTCTAGTTTATCTTCAGCACCTGCGATTCTCTCTTCAATCTCTTGTATTCTGTTGTGTATGCTTGTGTCTATAGTTCCCAATCATTTGCCCAGTTTTTCTACTTCCAGCATTCCTTCTGTTTGTGTTTTCTTTATTGTCTCTATTTCAGTTTTCAAGTCTTGAACTATTTCCTTCACCTGTTTAATTGTGTGTGTGTGTGTTTGTGTGTGTGTGTGTATGTGTGTGTGTGTGTGTGTGTGTTCTTGGGTTTCCTTACTTTTTTAAAGAGATTTATTCATTTCATCCTATTTTTTGTTTTTTTCTTCCATTTCTTTAAGGTATTTTCTCACATTATCTTTGAGGGACTTTCCTGCCACTGTTACCACAGCCACACCAGCCCCAATTAACACACACAGACTCTGTATTTGATATTAATGCTGTTGACCAGTTACTAGTTTCTTATCGGCTAGCTCTGTCTTAATTATTAACCCATTTCTTTTAATCTAAGTATTTCCATGTGGTCTCATCTTACCGGAGAGTGGGCTGATGTTCTGCTCTCTCCAGTCTCCCCATGCTGACTCCTCTTCTTACCGGAGAGTGAGGCAGGACCTCTGTTCTCTACGGTCTCTACATGCTGACTCCCCCCTACTGCTTTCTCTTTCTACTGCTTTCTCTTTCGTCCTTGTCTCCTAGTCCCTCCTATCTTCCTTTCCTATTGGCCAACAGTGCTTTATTCATTAACCAATATGAGAAACATATTTACAGAATGACATCTCCCATCAGGCCTCTATCATTTTTATGAAGATACTTTTAAGTCGTTCTCTTCTGCTTCATCTGCTTTGGGGTGTTCAGATCTAGTTGATGTAGAGTCCCTAAATTCTGGTGGTATCATGCTTGTCTTTCTATTGTTAGGTGTTTCCTTGTATTGCCATCTTTCCATTGCTTCTTCCAGTAGATGCAGGTGGGGTCTCTCTCTCTCTCTTTCTCTCTCTCTCTCTCTCTCTCTCTCTCTCTCTCTCTCTCTCTCGTACTCCCCAATTGGGCTTAGGTCAGTCAGAAGTTTGATGTCTGTAGCTCTGGATTGTCCAAGCTCTCTAGGAGGTCTCTGCTCAGGCAGGGGCCCGGCGATGCAGGTCAAAGATCAGGCTCCAACAGAGGCCCAGTGTTGTGTGTCAAAGATCCACCATGCTGGGACCTAGGATGGTCCCGAGGGGATAGGATGGATCTCTGGGAGGGGCCCGGAACTCCAGCAGAGGACTGGCAGTGGGGGTCAGAGATCAGGCAGGAGGGGATTCTAGGTGATTCTCCATGGATAGGCAGGTCTAGTGTGCTCAGAACAGCTACAGAAAGTTTCCCAAAGGTGACAGGATTGTTGGATCCACCCTCTGTCCCAGTGTTCAAGCAGAGCAGTAGGACAGTGTTAAGGGTAGGGCACAAAGTCAGGGGAGGGCACACTCTTTGTGGGAGTGGGTGGGTGTGTATCAGACCACCAGGAGTGCTCTCACTGGAGACAGGATACAGGGAGGTGCGAGATTCTGGGCCAATCCAGGCAGTTCCCAGGGAAGGATGTGGGGGAGATTCAACACGAATTGGTCCCAGACTCAGCGATTGGGGTCCAAGATCTGGCAAGCCAGGGATATGATTTCTTACAATAATAAAATACTCAGGTTAACATGCCTCCAAACTTAGAAACAAGCCATAGATTAATGTACGTTTCTGGGGAAAATACAAAGTGGAAATTCTATTCATTATTTAGAATATAAAATAGATCTACTGAAAATTAGACCCTAAAAGGTACAAATTAAGAGAGATCTATTGCTGACTCTAAATGACTTTCAAAGATTGTGAGGAGCCATTTCCTATCTAGAAAAAGATGAACTGAATAATTTGTTCAAACCTTAGATGGTGGTAAGTTCCTAAAGAGTCCAAGAGATTTACCAGCTAAAGTTGAGAGAGAATTAGCTTTGGTGAAAAAGAAATTACAGGATGGATAAGCAGATTATTTGGATCAAGAGCTTGATTGCATTCTGGTAATTTTTGCACTATAAACATTCTCATACAGGAATATTAATGCAGAGAGAAGATATTGTATTAGAATGGATTTTGTTTTTTACCATATTAAGCAAGTAAAAAAATTTAAAAATTGATACCATTAATTAGCAGGAATAGACCCAGCAGAAATTGTAGTACCTTTTATTAATGAAGAAATTAACAAATTGCAGGTAGAAAGTGAACCTTGGCAAAGAGCTTGCAATAATTTCTTTGGGAGGGATTAACAAGAAATATTCCCCAATGCAAGAGAATTCAACTTGAAATGAGAATTAAGTGAATCCTTCCTTATACTGTATGGGGAACACCAATATCTGGAGTCCCTACATTTTAAACTTATGCAAATAAATCTGGAAAGTCAGGATACAAATCAGAAAATTTAAATAAAATGAATCTAAGCCCTTATAATTCTATCCAAAAGTCAGAATTATATGTTATTCTCCTGATATTAATGGATTTTACAGAACCTTTCAATATAGCTACTAACTTGCAATATGCACAGTTATTTTGCATACTGCAACCATTGAGTTTATGCCAGATGATATAGAATTGACTTTATTATTTATTAAGTTATAAGAAATAATCAGGAGCTGTCTCCAGTCCCCATCGAGAGCACCCTTGGAGCTCTGATACACCTCCACCCATCCCCACCGCCAGCCTACACCCCTTACCCTGTGCCTTACCCTAGCCAAGGTCCTGCCATTCTGGTTGAACACTGGGACAGAGGGTGGAGCCAACAGCCCACCCTACTTTGGAGACTTCTCCGAGCAACTCTGAACAAAGGAGACCTGACTATCCACGCGGGACCACCCGTAATTTCCACCTCCTTGGTCTCTGACCCCGCCTCCAGTCCTCTACTGGAGTCCCGGGCCCCTCCCAGAGATCTGCCTATCTCTGTGGGTCCACTCTGAGTTCCTGCAGACAAGATCCTTGACCCCCAAATCTGGGCCTCTGCCAAAGAAAGAGGCCTCAGCTGGAGAGTTCCAGTTTCCAGTGAGATCCCATTATCCTGCAAAACCTTCTCAAGTTCCAGCTCAGCCCTTGTCCTCTTCTGCCAGCTATTGGCCAGAGGTGAGTCTAGGCCCAATCAGGGCTGCCTGTCCCCTACAACCTCTTTTCCTCCCTCCCCCGCCTGAACTCCCTGGGTTGCCCCCTGATCCTGCTGCTCCAGTCTCCAGTCCCCATCTAGAGCACTCTTGGAGCTCTGATACACCCTCACGCATCCCCACCGCAAGCCTACCCACCCTACCCTGTGCCTTACCCTACCCACAGTCCTGCCAGTCTGGTTGAGCACTGGGACAGAGGGTGGAGCCAACAGTCCATCCTACTTTGGAGACTTCTCCAAGCAACTCTGAACAAAGGAGACCTGACTATCAATGCAGACCACCTGTAATTTACACCTGCTTGGTCTCTGGACCCACCTCCAATCCTCTGCTGGAGTCCCAGGCCCCCCCCCCAGATATCCGCCTATCTCTAACAACAGAAAGACAATCATGACACCACCAGAATCTAGGGAATCTACACCAACTAGAATGGAACACAACAACAAAGCAGAGGAAGCAGAAGTGTACGACTTAAAAATTACCATCATAAAAATGATAGAGGCCCTCAAAGAAGATGTGAGAAAATCCCTTAAAGAAATGGAGGAAAAAACAAACAAAAAAGTGGAAGAAATGAACAAATTCCTTAAGGAAAGTACAGAAAGCCAAGAAAAAACAATTAACCAGGTGAAGGAAACGGTTCAAGATTTGAAAACCGAAATTGAGAAAATAAAGGCAACACAAATGGAAGGAAAGCTGGAAATTGAAAAGCTGGGCAAAAAATCGGAAACCACGGACACAAGCATAACCAATAGAATTCAAGAGATGGAAGAGAGTATTGTGGTGGGGGGTTGGGAGGGGAGGGTGTTTAGAGTGCATGGGAGAGGGTAGAGAGGGCAAAAGGGAGGGAAGGAGGGAGAGAGGGCTTGGGGGAGGGAGGGAGGGAGGGAGGGAGAGGAACTGGGATCGACATGTAAAATAATAAAAAAAAAAAAAAAAAAAAAAAAAACGCTTTGACTCCAAAATTTAAGTTGAAGAACAAGTTACTGGGGAAAAGTATTTCTATTTTTGTTTCCACAGAAAATGAAAAGATGTGGATTCCTTCCAGACTAATGTGGTTTGATCACACCAGACCGCCTGAAACAGAGTACAAGCTGATCCTACATTCCAAACAGCTGGACAAAACAGCCCTACAGACTACAGCTAGGATATCTGAATCTTCTTCGAATCCCCCAAGACAGCGCCCCTTACCAGCAGGAAGTAGTTTGGAAAGAACGATGCCCAAATTCCCAAATATTGTGTATAAATGTTTGTTTTCATTTAATTGGACTTTGTTATATGAAATTAAATAAAAAATACTCTATATGCATAAAAAAAAAGAAATGGAGGAAAAAAAACAAACAAAAAAGGGGAAGAAATGAACAAATTCCTTAAGGAAAGTACAGAAAGCCAAGAAAAAACAATTAAGCAGGTGAAGGAAACAGTTCAAGACTTGAAAACTGAAAAAGAGAAAACAAAGGAATGCTAGAAATAGAAAAGCTGGGCAAAAAATCGGAAACTACTGACACAAGCATAACCAACAGAATTCAAGAGATGGAAGAGAGAATCTCAGGCACAGAAGATGAACTAGAAGAAATAGATTCATCGACCAAAGAAAATCATAAACCCAACAAATACTTAACACAAAACATCCAGGAAATGTGGGACACCATGAAAAGGCCAAACCTAAGAATAATAGGCATAGAGGAAGGTGAGGAAGCCCAGCTCAAAGGTGCCGAAAACATATTCAACAAAATCATCGAGGAAAACTTTCCAAATCTGAAGAAGGACATGCCCATGAAAGTACAAGAAGCATACTGAACCCCAAATAGGCTGGACCAAAGAAAAAAGACCCCTCGACGTATAATAATCAAAACACCTAGCATACAGAATAAAGAAAGAATATTAAGGGCAGCGAAGGAAAAAGGAGAGATAACATATAAAGGCAGACCTATCAAAATTACACCTGACTTCTCCATGGAAACCGTCAAGGCCAGAAGGTCCTGGATAGATGTTCTAAAAGTATTAAGAGAACACAGATGCCAGACTAGGCTACTATATCAAGAAAAACTCTCAATCAATATAGATGGAGAGAACAAGATATTTAATGACAAAACCAGATTGTCCCAATACGTATCTACAAATCCAACCCTACAGAAAGTATTGGAAGGAAAACTCCAAACCAAGGAAGGTAACTATGCCCACAAAAATGTAGGCAACAGATAATCCAACTACACCAGAAATCAAGGGTGAAGCAGAACTAATATATCCATAATACGAAACAACAAACCTAAATCAAACAAGCATCAACAATCAATGGTCCTTACTCACCCTCAACATTAATGGTCTTAACTCACCTATAAAAAGACACAGGCTAACAGAATGGATACGAAGACAGAATCCATCCTTCTGCTGCATATAAGAAACACATCTAAACTTCAAAGATAGACATTACCTCAGGGTAAAGGGTTGGGAAGAGATTTTCCAATCAAATAGAACCAAGAAGCAAGCAGGCATAGCTATCCTAATATCTAACAAGTTAGACTTCAAACCAAAATTAGTCAAAAGAGAGGAAGACGGTCATTTCATATTCATCACAGAAGAAATCCATCAACACAAAGTCTCAGTTCTGAACATCTATGCCCCTAATACGAAGTCACCCACATTCATAAAAGAAACACTACTGAAATTTAAAGCTCATATAAAACCTCACACACTTATAGTGGGAGACTTCAATACACCACTCTCAACACTAGGCAGGACCACAAATCAGAAACTCAACAAAGAAACAAAAGAATTAACAGAAGTTATGTCTCAACTGGGGCTAACAGACATCTATAGAACATTCCATCCAAACACAAAAGAATATAACTTCTTCTCTGCTCCACATGGAACCTTCTCTAAAATCGACCACATACTAGGTGGCATAACAAACCTCAACAGATACAAGAGAATAGGAATAGTCCCCTGTATCTTATCAGACCACCATACTTTAAAATGGGAATTCAACAACAACGCAAAGAGCAGAAAACCTGCAAACTCATGGAAACTGAACAATGTGTAATTACATCATTCCTGGGTCAAAGAAGAAATAAAGAAGTTAAGGACTTTCTAATATTCAACAAGAATGAGGATACAACATACCCTTGAAAGCAGTGCTACGAGGGAAGTTTATTGCACTAAGTGCCCATATGAAGAAAATAGAGGATAGTCACATAAGAGAATTAACAGCGCAACTGAAAGCCTTAGAACAGAGAGAAGCGAATTCACCCCATAGGAGTAGACGCCAGGAAATAATCAGTTGAGGGCTGAAATCAACAAGTAGAAACCAGGAAAACAATACAAAAAATCAGTGCAACAAAGAGTTGGTTTTTTGAGAAAATCAAAAAGATAGGCAAACCTTTATCCCAATTAACAAAAAAGCACAGAGAGAACATGCAAATTAACAAAATCAGAAACAAAAAGGGGAACATAACAACAGACACAGAGGAAATCCAAACAATTTTCACTTCGTATTTTGAACACCTGTATTCCACAAAAATTGAAAATTCAAAGGAAATAGACAAGGTTCTGGATAACTATCACTTACCAAATTAAATCAAGAACAGACAAACAACTTAAATAGACCTATAACCCACAATGAAATAGAAGCAGTCATCGAAAGCCTTCAAACCAAAAAAAGCCCAGGGCCAGATGGATTCAAGTGAGAATTCTACCAGACATTCAAGGAAGAACTAATACCAAAACTCCTCAAATTGTTCAACAAGATAGAAACAGAAGGTTCATTGCCAAACTCTTTTTATGAGGCCACAATAACTTTGGTACCTAAACCTCACAAAGACACAACTAAGAAAGAAAACTACAGACCAATATCCCTGATGAACATCGATGCAAAAATACTCAATAAAATACTGACAAACCGAGTTCAAGAATACATCAGAGAAATCATCCACCATGACCAATGGTGGAATGCAGGGATGGTTTAACATACGAAAATCTATCAACATGATCCACCATATAAACAAACAGAAAAAGAAAAACCATATGATTATCTCCCTAGATGCGGAAAAAGCCTTCGACAAAATTCAACACCCTTTCATGATAAAGGTCTTGGAGAGTTCAGGGATGACAGGAACATACCTAAACATAGTAAGAGCAATATACAGCAAACCAACTGCCAACATCAAACTAAATGGAGAGAAACTTAAGCCAATTCTTCTAAAATCAGGAACAAGACAAGGCTGCGCTCTCTCTCCATATCTCTTCAATATTGTACTAGAAGTTCTGCTAATGCTATAAGACAACAAAAGTTGATCAAGGGGATCCAAATTGGAAAGGAAGAAGTCAAACTGTCTCTATTTGCAGATGATATAATAGTTTATATAAGAGACCCAATAAACTCTACCAGGGAACTCCTACAGCTGATAAACACCTTCAGCGAACTAGCAGGATACAAGATAAACTCAAAAAAATCAGTAGCCCTACTTTTTTCAGATGACAAAGAGACAGAGAAAGAAATCAGAGAAATATCACCCTTTACAATAGCCACAAGCAACATAAAGTATCTTGGTGTAACGCTTACCAAACAAGTAAAAGACCTATATAATAAGAACTTTGTGACTCTAAAGAAAGAAATTAAAGAAGATACCAGAAAATGGAAAGACCTCCCATGCTCTTGGATAGGTAGGATAAACATAGTAAAAATGGCAATCTTGCCAAAAGCATTATACAGGTTCAATGCAATCCCACCCCATTAAAATCCCACCACAATTCTTCACCGACCTTGAAAGGATAATAATCAACTTTATATGGAAAAACAAAAGACCCAGGATAGCCAAAACAACCCTATACAATAAAAGAACTTCAAGAGGCATCACCATTCCTGACCTTAAGCTCTACTACAGAGGTATAGTTCTGAAAACAGTCTGGTATTGGCATAAAAATAGACAGGTAGACCAATGGAATCGAATTGAAAATCCTGATATTAATTCACGCACCTATGAACACCTGATTTTTGACAAAACAGCTAAAATTATACAATGGGGTGAAGAGAGCATCTTCAACAAATGGTGCTGGCACAATTGGATGAGGGTGTGTAGAGGACTGCAGGTAGACCCATGTCTGTCACCATGCACAAAACTCAAGTCCAAATGGATCAAAGACCTCAACATCAATCCAGCCACATTGAACCTCTTAGAAGAGAAAGTAGGAGGTACCCTTGAACAAATTGGTATAGGAGACCGCTTCCTGAACATAACTCCAGGGGCACGGACAGTGAGAGAAACAATTAATAAATGGGACCTCTTCAAACTTAGAAGCTTCTGTAAGGCAAAGGACACAGTGGACAAGACCAAACGGCAGCCCACAGACTGGGAAAAGATTTTCACCAATCCTATATCCGACAAAGGGCTGATCTCCAACATATACAAAGAACTCAAGAAACTAGTCAACAAAACACCAAATAACCCTATTAAAATAAGGGGTACAGAACTGAAGAAAGAATTCTCAATAGAGGAAATCAAAAAGGCTGAAAGACACTTAAGAAAATGCTCCACATCCTTAGCTATCAAGGAAATGCAAATCAAAACAACTATGAGATACCATCTTACCACTGCCAGAATGGCTAAAATTAGAAACACCAATGATGACTCATGCTGGAGTGGATGTGGAGAAAGGGGAACACTCCTCCACTGCTGGTGGGAGTGCAAACTCATACAGCCACTTTGGAGATCAGTATGCGGTTCCTCAGGAAAATGGGAATTAGTTTACCACAGGACCCGGCAATCCCCCTCTTAGGCATATACCCAAAGGATTCACATCCATGCAACAAAGACATCTCTTCAACTATGTTCATAGCAGCACTATTTGTAATAGCAAGAACCTGGAAGCAACCTAGATGCCCCTCAATTGAAGAATGGTTAATGAAGATATGGCACATCCACACAACGGAATACTACTCTGCAGAAAAAAATAATGGTATCTTGAAATTCGCAGGCAAGTGGATGGCACTTGAAGAAACCATCCTGAATGAGGTAACCCAGTCACAAAAAGAGGAACACAGTATGTACTCACTCATATATGGATTTTAGACCTAGATCAAAGGATCACCAACCTATAATTCACACCACCAAAGGAACTAGGATACAAGGTGTATTCTAAGAGATTCATAGAAAGTCCCTCACAGAACTGGGAAGGGACAAGTCACCCAGAGCTCAGGGGATGTGGGGGGGGCAGCGAATGGAGAGAGAAGTAGGAGAAAACCAGGGGGAGGAAAGAAAACATGTGCAACCAGGAAGGTTGAGCCTGGTTAGGAGTAGAAGAAAGGAGAGAGAGAGAGAGAACATAAGAGAGGGAGCCAATATTGGTTTGAAGATAAAATTGAACACAAAGAAAGGTCTGGAGAACTACAAGACTGCTCCCAACTAACAATTTGAGCTTCCGTGGAAAGGCTGTCATAAATGCCCTTCCTGGAGAGTGAGATCAACAACTAACTTCTCCATGGAGCCCTCAACTCATGCCTGTTGGAAACAGGATCAAACACCCATACATAAACACTGATTCGAACTAGAACCCAGATGCAGATGGAGAGGACAAAACTGGGTGGCAGAAACTCAGAGACAGCTTTCCTGAACAAGGATGAGCTAACAGGCCACCAGACTGATAGCTGGGAAGCCAGCATGGGACTGACTCAGGCCCCCCTGAATATGTGTCTCAGCCAGAAGGACTGAGCAGTCTAAGGGACCTCAGACAGTGGAGCCAGGCTGTATCCCTGGTGCACAAAAGGACTTTGCGAACACATCCCCATGGAGGGATAACTGTCTTAATCTAGAGACAGGAGAGAAGCCCTAGTCCCTACTTCACAGGACCTGTCAGATCTACATGACCCCAATTTGATGGCATTCCCCTACATATGGAATTGGGGTGGGGGTATGGGAGGGGAGGGTGGTTAGAGTACATGTGAGAGGGCAGAAAGGGTAAAAGGGAGGGAGGGAGAGGGAACTTGGATCGACATGTAAAATAATAAATTAAATTTAAAAAAAAATGCTTTGACTCCAAAATTTAAGTTGAAGTTACTGGGGAATAGGATTTCTATTTTTGTTTCCACAGAAAATGAAAAGATGTGGATTCCTTCCAGACTATTGTGGTTTGATCACGCCAGACTGCCTGAAAGAGAGTACAAGGTGACCCTACATTCAAAACAGCTGGACAAAGCAGCCTTACAGACTACAGCCAGGATTTCTGAATCTTCTTCGAATACCCCGTGACAGCTCCCCTTACCAGCAGCAAGTAGTTTGGAAAGAACAACGCCCAAATTCCCAAATATTGTCTATAAATGTTTGTTTTCATTTAATTGGACTTTGTTATATAAAATACATTTTAAAAAAACAAGAGACACCTCTTGATTAGAAATAATGGTAGTTCATCAAACCGCAAGGCTGTTTAATCTAAATTAACTTTAAAACTAACAAATACTTGTCATTTGATCAGATATAACTTGACAAAATAGAACTTTTCCAAAATTAGGGTTGGGGAGAAGGTTTTGTTTTTGTCCTTTTAGGAGCATAAAGACATCCAGGTTAGGAATTTGAAGACCACTGTACAAATGAGACATGTGAAGAAAAACAATAAATCATCCAGAAAAAAAAAAATGTCCCTGTACATGATTTTGGGTTTGATCCACAATCCTTTTTCTGCAGTGAACCATGACCATGCCCAACAATGACTTTGATGTCTCCAAAAGGATTATAGGGCCCCACAATGGTGATTTCACCAGGATTGTGACAATACCACTAAGCTGATCAACACTGCCTAAAGATTGGCTTTGAACTACAATGTTCTTAGTACACGTTCAAGGTGGCTAGCTGGGATAATCCAGCCTCACAGACTACCCTATCTAGGACTTGAGACAAGCCCTGCACTTTCCATTTACACTGGACAACAAATGATACATCTACTTCTCCCAGGTCTTACAGCCTCTACAGGTGCTATGCACCGACATATAGAGGCAACCAGCCATACACACAAAATAAAAGGTTAAAAGAAGAATGGAATTCTCTACAATAACAGCAACTCTGAGAAAAAAAATAGCCAGGCCTAGTTAAAATGATACTGCATGGAAGCAGCTGTGGCCTTCCTCTGAGAAAGGATGTACAAAAGCAAAAACAACCTTGTTTGAGGTTAGAAATAGCTCAGCATGCCTATCCATGTAAGAACAGCGCCCATCATGCTGGTTTTTTTTCCTTGATATTCTCTGTATTTCTATCCTCTGTCTTTTGTATTTGTGAGAATATATTTATCTTCAGATTATACATCATGATTAACAACATTAGCTACTAAGCAATCAACTTTCATATTATCATTTACTTGATTTTTCAACTAAGAACAAGATGAACATGCCAGAGGTATTTCTGTCCATCATTTTTATATTTTACATAGCTTTCTACATGACTTTGTTAATAGTGTTAATAATGCCCATGTATCTCTGCTTTTCCATTGTGATCTTGTTCAGAAGTGGGGCTTGTTACCTGAGCATGATTAGGAATCTATGGAAATGATTCCCATGCTCTCCTTGGCTGCTACAGGTAAGAAATCTTTGTCAGTAATTCTGTATTGACTCTTATGGTCACTATTCTTGGTTGTCAACTTAATTACATCTGGAATTAACCAAAACCAATACACTCATTATACCTGTGAGAGGTTTATCTTAATGAATCATGTGAAATTGTAAAACCCAACATTAACTGGATTCTTTTGATGTGGGAAGATCCATCTTTAATATGGGTTACACATGTTGGTAGCCTATATACAGAGCATGAAAGAAGGAAGCTTTGATTCTTCTCCTGTTTACCTTAGCTCTCTCTAGCATTAGAGTCTACTTCTCAGAATTCCTCTTTATACTGAAGACCAGCTGAGACATCCAGCCTTTTGAACTGGACAACTATTGGATTCTTGAATAAGTAAGGGAAGACAGCATGGTCAGCTTTTGAGGCCAGACATGAATGCTTCTGAATTGCAAATCTCTGCCAAACTGGGCCTGGTCTGTGTCTGGGATTGAAGCCAGGGTAGGTAAACACTGTGCTGAGTTCCTTTAGCACACTATCTCCTTAAGGAAGCTGTTCTTGTCACTCAGGACTCATTAGCCAATCAGTGCCTCCTAGTGGACACAGCAGTCTACAGGGTTAGAGGGCTCTTCCAGCCTCCAGTTGTAGGTTTCTTCAGGTAGGAGCCCATGCTGCACTGTGATACCACTTCCAGGATCTGTGAGGAGAGTATAGGTGAGCTTGAGTCAGTCTGAACACCCAACATGCTCAGCTGGGACTGCTTTCCAAAGATATTGAGGAGCAGCCAGCTGAGTTGTTGGCACAGCTGTGCTATATCTTCCCAGAGCTGAATGTGGAACTAGTATCTTCTAGAAGTTCTGCACTTACATTCAACAAGTTTAGTATCCATTTGAGATAATTTTGTCAAGACACAGTCTGGGTCCTCTCTGGCTAGACTTGGTGTGACAAATACCCACAATCCTTTTAGGTAGCTTCAATAGAAGCCGGCAATCTGAAAAACTTAGTCAAGATGTAGAAAAACATAATTCTCTGAGTTATTTTTTCTACAAGGGGCACCCTTTATCCCATAGTTTATATTTAAACCAGGCCTGGGTTAGAAAGCTATTGACACCTTGTTCACAAGGTCTAGAGATAGAAGAAATCCCAAAGGATAAAAATACAGTGAGCAGGAACCTTTACTGACATCTACCCAACTTTTAAGAAAAATGGAAGTAACTTGAAATGTCTTCTATATCTTCTTTGTCTGCCTCTGTAGAACATCCTGGGGATTCTTAAAACCTATTTCTTTTCTCATAGTTACTGTAGTTTAAATAGGAATGGCCCCCATAGAACCATGTGTTAGTGCCACAAGGAGTGACACTATCAGGTGTAGCCTTGTTGGAATAGATGTGGCCTTAGAGGAAGTGTGCCACTTTGAGATCTCATATGCTCAAGCTTGGCCTAATGTGGTAATCTCCTGCTGCCTTTGGGTCAAGATGTAGAAATCTCAGCTCCTTCTCTAGGATCATGTCTACCTGCATGCTGCCATATTTTCTGCCATGACAATAATGGACTAAACCTCAGAAACTGTAAGCCAGCCCCAATTATATGTCTTTTTCTTTATAAGAGTTTCTGTCATGACATCTCTTCACAGCAATAAAATAGTAAGACAGAAGAAGTAAAAAGAAGTACCTCTCATACAAGCTGCTTCACTAATGCTTAACTGGATACCTATATCTTCCTCTTTATTAATGAACTAGAAGACAGGGTCTGTATGGGTTATCTGCTCCTAGACATATAATCCAATAATACCTGTGGCTTTACTGAATTCTCCTTGATGTTTTCTCTGTCCTATTTTAGCCTGTCTGTGCTGTATGCTCATATGGCAAAATTTCTGGAATGTATATACTGAAACTCACATGTTAAAGAAATTAGCAAACTTTTAATTAATATTGGTTAGTATGAATTTTGGCTCTCTCGTGGGATAAACTTACAATATTTCCTTAAACATTCCCTCAAACCTGTTCTCTAAATTTATAATCTGTTAATCTCTGCTACATTTCTCACTGTAAATAGGAGTCAAGCATGATAACATTCAAGCTAAATTCCCCTTTTTAGAAATGCCTTCCTATAAATCAGGCTGTCTAGGTTAGAAAAGGGATAATATAATTGATCATATGCAATCTTAGCTTAAATACCCATAGATTAGAGAACATAGGGCACGGCAAACACAAGAGATACAAAATAAAGGAGAAAGAACTAATATTTGGATGTTTTATTTCCTTGACATGTTTATATCACAGCAACTAGAAAGTGAAGACACAAGTGTGAACTTGGTGTGGGGGGGGGCATGCTGCAGCAGATACAAACGTTGGCAGCAAACCTAGACAAAAGGAAGGCCAAACATCTTAGAGAAAAAGCAGCTTGGAGATCCCATATGGAGGGTGCAGCTGAGACAGCACCTTAAGACTCAGCATGGCCTGTGTATGTGGCCTCCAGCTGTCATAGCTGGCAGTGGTAGCAGCTTGTTTGACAGCCAGCAAGTTATTCCTTTGGCTTCCTTTGGATGTGAGCTTTCCCAAAACCAGCTCGAGGCTGATGCAAATTTCCATGAGTCTTCTATTTCTAAATACTTTAAAGTGTCAGCTTCCTTTTGGAGGCACATAGCTAAGAAAACTCTTCAGTCTATGGGGAAACCAGGAGGTACATAAAGAAATATGTGTCAAAATTAAAACAAAGCAAACACACACTATGCAAGTTTGGTGTCACCTCCCTGGTATATAAACGGGGTAACATTTTGAAGGCTCAGTGGTACCAGGAAGTTTATGGGTGTCATCATTTTGGAATATGTGAAATGGTTGTAGTAACCACAAATTCACATAGAATGTACCTCCTTTATGAAATTGTTACCAAAAGTCACATGGCTGTTTCCTTCAGGCAGCAAATCACATGGTGGCCTTCTGCTCAAAGTTAACCCAACTCCCTGCTAAGGTGAGCCCATCAGTCATCAGGCATGGCCCTGTGGGATCCGGAAATTTTAGAGGTTAAATGTGAAGTGCTACACACATTTCTTTGAAAAGACACTTTAGTTAGGTTAGTGTAAATACTGTCAGTAGTTTGGCACTCTCTTGTCTGTGGTGTCTTACAAAATGAACAAACCAAATATATCATTCCAAGATACAACACCACAGAATATATGTTCCTATTCCAAAGGAGAGGTCAGAACACAGTGAGGAAAAATTGGACCAAAGCAAAACTGAAACCCAGCAGGGCAAATACCAAACCCTGCTGCTGTGTTTTAGTCATCTGGGGCTTCATTTTCTTAAGGCTTAACCCTGCAACTTCTCACACATTTCTCTCTCCCTACGTACACTTGCTATACGCAGCTCTCCATGGCAAATGTCAAATAGTTTGACAACTCAACATCTTGTGGTCTCAGAATGTAACCAGGCTTCATCGTCACAGCTTCATGCTGCCAGGGTCTCCTCAATGGGGCTCCGGTTCTGTCAAAAATAGATGTCTGCAACAGTGCTGAACTGAAGCCACCGAGGAGGAACCCACGACCTGTAAGGAGTATGCTTTTCCTGCCTGCTGCCTGGTCTTGTCCCGCCGCTGCGCCAGCCCCAAATAATACACAGAGACTCTGTATTTGATACAATACTATGGCCAGGTGCTAGTTTCTTATCGGCTAGCTCTGTCTTAATTATTAACCCATTTCTATGTATTTCCACGTGGTCTTACCGAGAGTGGAGGAATGGCAGTTCTGTTCTCTCCAGGCTCTCCATCCTGACTCCTTTACTTCCTCCTTCCTATTTTCTCCTTGTCTCCTAGTCCCTCCTATCTTCCTTTCCTATTGGCCAACTGTGCTTTATTCATTAACCAGTATGAGAAACATATACAGAATGACATCTCCCATCAATGACCTTTACATTTTGCCTCTTTATTTAAAGAAAACAAATCAGAGGATACCAGCATATGGGGATCTGGCTGTACATGGATTCTGCCCCTCTTAGAACAGAGTAGCACATGTTTTGTATGAATTTGTTTTCTGTGGCTAGGAGTTGGCTTGCCTTTTACTTCTATAAATTGAAGGCTCAAGTGAGTGGGGGAATCTTACACTTAGAGCACCTTTCCTCTGCTTGCAATGATGAGCAGCTACCTTCTCTTTAATGTTGTCAACCTCCTTGGAAATTACTGCCTGTTTCAGTATGTGGCTGCCAGCTAAATCGACCCCCAGTTCTGGATTAAAGGCATGACAGACCACACCCTACTTGGCTGTTCTTTTTTGAAGTTGGTAGCTGTTGATACTATTTCTGATGTATATTCAATACTGTTGATTTGTGTGTCTCTCTTGCAAGGTCATATCATGCTAAATGGGCCCAGATACAAAAGAGGTGAGCCTCCTTTTCTCTTCCCTCCTAAAATGACCCCTTCCCCCCTCCAAACCATACATTTCATTTCTTTGTTCTCAACTTGTTGCTCTTTTTTCACTATAGACCTGTATCCTTGACTCAGTCTTTTGTCAAAGAAGTCATTACTATTTAATTCTGCCTAAGTTTCTCAGGACTTGGGCAGAATAGACAGATTTCTTTGCCAAAATATTACACAGATGACTGTTTAAGTTACTGTTTTACTACTGTGAAGGGAAAATTGTCCAATAAACTCTTACAACAGAAGGCTTTTAACTGGGGACTTGCTTACACTTTTCAGAGCATTAGTTCATTATCATGGTAGGAAAGATGGCAGTAGGCCAAGTAGGAGCTTGGAGCAGAAAAGGAAAGCCAATTTCAAGTCACACACCTCCTTCAGGCATGCCACATCACATTTCCCACTCAGTCCCACTAATTGGGAAGCAAACATTCAAATACACAGCCATATGGGGACCATTTTCATTCACACAACCCCATGACCTCTAGCCTACTTTTTTGTTTATTTCCCACTCAATCATTATGTTCTTAACCTCCACTATCTGAATTACACTCAGCACTCTGACATTCCAGTTCCTTCCATCTACAAGTTACTTGACTCTCCTTACAGGAGGCATAAACTCAAGCAGGGACACACCTGACTTGTGTCCTTGTGGGCTGTCATTGCTGCCATGTACTACGTTAGACATAAACTCAGTTCTGTGGCTTTAGTCAAGCAATCAGCCACTTTCTAAGACTTGTATTGTCAGTTCCTCTCCTGAACATTTTTAGACTTCCCTCATTTTGAGGAGATTTGGGCTCAGAAACTTCTTTAAGCACTGACTCTTAGTTTTTCATGCTATCAATCTTGTCTTCTGGGTCATCAGGGCTGAGGTAAAGATGAACTTAGGATCAGACTTTCCACAACTTTCTGCTATTATTGGCATGTTCATGGGGCTGAATAGATGGCTCAGCAGCTAAGAGCAATGGCTGCTCATCCACTGGGCCTGGCTGTGATTTCCAGCACCCAAAACACAGGCCATAACTCTGTAATACCAGTATGGAGTATCTGATACCATTTTCTCATCCCCACTGGTACCTAACATGCATTTGTTGGAGACATTGGCAAGACTTATATACCTAAATGCATTTTAATTTTTGAAATACCATATACATGGAGAAAACTGTTTTTTTACAATATGTAATGACATGTATATGTTTGTTTTCACCATTTGCATATGTTCTGGACCTAGAAGTCCAGAAGTGTCATCTGGTCTCCTGAACCTAAAAATCTAAGTAGCTCTCAGCCATCTGATGTGGGAGTAGTTTTCCCTGTTGGTGGGAAGGTCATAATTGATGACTAAGGACACCTGCTGCATATCAATGCCTCTGGCCAACAGATCAGTTATAATTAGTACTCTGCTAGAACCAGACTGGAACTCCCTCATGATTACATCTCATTCCTTTTGGTCCATATCTCCATGCATGGTGGAAACAGTGAAATCCCAGGCATGCATCTTCTCAGTGAGCCAATCCATCTTCCATCTGGTATTGATAAAGGTTACTGCCTGGGTGATAGTCAGGATTTTGTACAAGTCACACTATGTGTCAAGCTTCCACTCCTCTTTTTTCACATTGATGTAGAACTGACAGATACCTTGCAGGATCAACTCTTCCTTCTTTACAAGAATCCGAATGTGGTCTCTCATGAACTTCTTGGTCACCTCAAGTATATCAGAGGTCATTGTAGCAGACAATAAAACTGTTACTGTTAAGCTTTTGAGCATTGAGCATTTAAGCATTGAGCATTTGAGCATTGGTGCCCCCAATACATACATTACAAGAGGCACCCAAGCAGTCTCCTAATGTCATGACCACCTTTTGTATGTGCAGAGCCAATTCACCAGTGGGTGCCAGAACCAAAGCCTGAGTAGCCTTCTACTAACCCAATGTGCTGCAGAATTGTTATGGCAAATGTAACTGTTTTCCCAATCACAGACTGGGCTTGAGCAATCACATCATATTCCTTGATACAAGGTAGAATGGCTTGCGGCTGGATGGCTAAGGACTTCTCAAAACTATAGGCATGGGGAGGGATTTTGAGAGATTCATGTCATCAAAGCTATCCACAATCTCATTCCAATTACTCTTGATGACACCTTCAGGCTCCATACCATCAGGGCCATTGTCTCTGGATTGAGAATCCTGACTCGAAGACATGATCCTTAGAATCTAACTTAACACCATTTTCTTATCACCCCTCACTCTCTGCAACTGGATTCCAGGAGTTCAGCTCAGTATTTAATTGTAGATGTCTGCTTCTGTTTCCACCAGCTACTAGATGAGGGCTCTATGATGGCATAAAAGTTAGTTATCAATCTCATTAACAGGGAAGGGCATTTAAGGTAGCTTTTCAACTGTTGCTCAAATTGTTAGGTGGGGTCATCTTTGTAGGTCCCTGAACATTTCTCTAGAGTCACTTTTATCTTCAAACCTATAAAGGTTCCCTCTATTATAGTATCTCCTTTTTTACACTCTTGTCTATTCATTCCCTGACTCAATCTTCCTGGTCCCACTAACTCTCTCCATTTTCTCCCCCCCCCACTCCCAATATGCTCAGGATATCTTGTTCCTTTCCTCTTCTGTGAGGAAACTTGTATGAATCTCTGAGGTTTCTCCTTGAATCCTAGTTTCTCTGGCGGTGTGAATTATAGGCTGGTGATCCCTTGCTCTATGTCTAAAATCCATATATGAGTGAGTGCATACCATGTTCCTCTTTTTGTGACTGGGCTACCTCACTCAGGATGGTTTCTTCAAGGTCCACCCATTTGCCTGTGAATTTCAAGATTCCATTGTTTTTTCCCCCCACAGAATAGTATTCCATTGTGTAAATGTGCCACATCTTCTTTATCCATTCTTCAGTTGAGGGGCATCTAGGTTGCTTCCAGGTTGTTGCTATTATAAATAATGCTGCTATGAACATAGCTGACACATGTCTTGTTGCAAGGATGTAGATCATTTGGGTATATGTCTAAGAGTGGGATTACAGGGTCCTGTGGTAGACTGATTCCCATTTTCCTGAGGAACCACTATACTGATCTCCAAAATGGCTGTACAAGTCTGTACTCCCACCAGCAGTGGAGGAGTGTTCCCCTTTGTCCACATCCTCTCCAGCATAAGCTGTCAGGAGAGGATAAACTGTCACTGCTGTTTCTAATTTTAGCCAGTCTGACAAGAGTAAGATAGTATCTCAGAGTTGTTTTGATTGGCATTTTCCTGATGGTTTGGGTTATTGAGCACTTAAGTGTCTTTTAGCCATTTTGGATTCCTCTATTGAGAATTCTCTCTTCAGTTCTCTACCCCACTTTTTAATAGAGTTATTTGGTGTTTTTGGTGATTAGTTTTTTGAGTTCTTTGTATATTTTGGATATCAGCCCTCTGTCAGATGTGGGTTTTTCCTAGTTTGTGGAATGCTGTTTGGTCTTGTCAACTGTGTCCTTTGCCTAACAGAAGCTTCTCAGTTTGAGGAGGTGCCATTTATTAATTGTTGATCTTAGTGTCTGTGCTACTGGTGTTATTTTCAGGAAGTGGTCCGTACCACTTTGTTCAAGGGTATCTCTTCTAAGAGGTTCAGAGTGGCTGGATTTATGTTGAGGTCTTTGATACATTTGGACTTGAGTTTTGTGCATGGTGATAGATATGGATCTATCTGCAGTCTTCTGCACACCATCATCCAATTGTGCCAACACCATTTGTTGATGATGCGTTCCTCCTCCCATTGTATACTTTTAGCTGTTTTGTCAAAACTAAGGTGTTTGTAGGTGTGTGGGTTAATATCAGGATTTTCAATTCAATTCCATGGGTCTCCCTGTCTATTTTTGTGCCAAACCAAGCTGTTTTTAAGACCATAGCTCTATAGTAGAGATTGAAGTTGGGGGTGGTGATGCCTCCTGAAGTTCCTTTATCGTACAGGGTTGTTTTGGCTATCCTGACTCTTTTGCTTTTCCATATAAATTTGATTATTATCCTTTCAAGGTCAGTGAAGAATTGTAGTGGGATTTTGATGGAGATTGCTTTAGGCAAGATGGCCATTTTTACTATGTTTATCCTACCTATTCAAGAGCATAGGAGATCTTTCCATTTTTCTGGTTTCTTCTTTAATTTCTTCCTTTGAAGACACAAAGTTCTTGCTATATAGGTCTTTCATTTCTTTGGTAAGCATTACCCCAAGACCCTTTATGTTGTTAGTGGCTATTGTAAAGGGTAATGTTTCTCTGATTTCCTCCTCAGCCCCTTTATTGTCTGTACATAGTAGGGCTACTGATTTTTTCGAGTTAATCTTGTAAACTGCTAATTTGCTGAAGGTGTTTATCAGCTGTAAGAATTCCCTGGTAGAGGAATATTGAGCCTTGTTAGGAATAGAAGATAGGAAAGAGAGAGAGAGACAGAGACACAGAGAGAGAACATAAAAGAGGGAGCCAATATTGGTTTGAAGATAAAACTGAACACAAAGAAAGGTCGAGAGAACTATAAGACTGCTCCCAACTAACAAGTTGAGCTTACGTGGAAAGGCTATCATAAATGCCCTTCCCGGAGAGTGAGATCAACAACTAACTTCTCCATGGAGCCCTCAACTAATGCCTGTTGGAAACAGGATCAAACACCCATACATAAACACTGAGTCGAACTAGAACCCAGATGCAGATGGAGAGGACAAGACCATGCAGCAGAAACACATACAGACAGCTTACCTGAACAAGGAGGAGCTAACGGCCACTAGACTGATAGCTGGGAAGCCATCATGGGACTGACTCAGGCCCCCCTGAATATGGGTCTCAGCCAGAAGGACTGAGCAGTCAAAGAGACCTCAGACAGTGGAGCCAGGATGTATCCCTGGTGCACAAAAGGACTTTGCGAACATATCCCCCATGGAGGGATAACTGCCTTAATCTAGAGACAGGAGAGAAGCCCTAGTCCCTACTTCACAGGACCTGTCAGATCTACATGACCCCAACTGGATGGCACTCCCCTACATATGGAATTGGGGTGGGGGGATGGGAGGGGAGGGTGTTTAGAGTGCATGTGAGAGGGCAGAGAGGGTAAAAAGGGAGGGAAGGAGGGAGGGAGGGAAAGAGGGAGGGAGGGAAAGAGGGAGCGAGGGAGGGAGGGAGCGAGGGAGGGAGGGAGAGGGAACTGGGTTCGACATGTAAAATAATATATTAAACTAAAAAAAAAAATGCTTTGACTCCAAAATTTAAGTTGAAGGACAAGTTACTGGGGAAATGGATTTCTATTTTTGTTTCCACAGAAAATGAAAAGATGTGGATTCCTTCCAGACTAATGTGGCTTGATCACGCCAGACCACCTGAAACAGAGTACAAGCTGATCCTACATTCAAAACAGCTGGACAAAACAGCCCTACAGACTACAGCCAGGATATCTGAATCTTCTTCGAATCCCCCAAGACAGCGCCCCTTACCAGCAGGAAGTAGTTTGGAAAGAACGACGCCCAAATTCCCAAATATTGTGTATAAATGTTTGTTTTCATTTAATTGGACTGGTATATAAAATTAAATAAAATTAAAAAAAAAAGAATTCCCTGGCAGACTTTTTTGGATCACTTATGTAAACTATCATATTGTCTGCAAATTGTGAAAGTTTGACTTCTTCTTTCCAATTTATATCCCCTTAATCTCCTTTTCATGTCTTATTGCTCTAGCTCGAACTTCAAGTACAATATTAAAGAGATATGGAGAGAGAGGGCAGACTTGTCTTGTTCCTGATTTTATAGGAATCCCCTTAAGCTTCTCTCCATTCAATTTGATGTTGGCTGTGGGTTTATTGTATATTTCTTTTATTATGTTTAGGTATGTTCCTGTTATCCCACATCTCTCCAAGGCCTTTATCATGAAAGGGTGTTGGATTTTGTCATAGGCTTTTCAGCATCTAGTGAGATGATCATGTGGGTTTTCTTTTTCAGTTTGTTTATATGGTGGATCACATTGATAGATTTCATATGTTGAACCATGCCTCCATCCCTGAGATGAAGCCTACTTGGTCATGGGGGATGATTTTTCTGATATTTTCTTGAATTCGATTTTCCAGTTTTTTTTTTTTTTTTTTTTTTTTGCATCAATGTTCACCAGGGGTATTGGTCTGTAGTTCTCTTTCTTAGTTGTGTCTTTGTGTGACTTGGTTACCAAAGTGATTGAGGACTTGTAAAAAGAGTTTGGTAATGAAACTTCTGCTTCTGTTGTGTGGAACAATTCAAGGAGTATTGGTATTAGCGCTTCTTTGTATTTTTGGTAGAATTTTACACTGAGTCCATCTGGCCCTGGGCTTAATTTGGTTGGGAGGCTTTTGATGACTGCTTCTATTTCATTAGGGGTCATAGGTCTATTTAAGTTGCTTACCTGTTCTTTTTTTTAATTTTGGTAAGTGATAGTTATCCAAAAATTTGTCCATTTCCTTTGACTTCTCAAATTTTATGGAGTACAGGTTTTCAAAGTATTACCTGAAAATTCTCTGGATTTCTTCAATGTCCATTGTTATGTCTCTCTTTTTGTGTCTAATTTTGTTAATTTGCATGTTCTCTCTCTGCTTTTTGGTTAGTTTGGATAAAGGCTTGTCTATCTTGTTGATTTTCTCAAAAAAAAAAAAAAAACAACTCTTTGTTATATTGATTCTTTGTATTGTTTTCCTAATTTTTACTTTATTGACTGGTGTCTACTCCTCTGGGATTAGTTAGCTTCTTTTTTCTGGGGCTTTCAGTTGTGCTGTTAATTCTCTAATGTGACTATCCTCTGTTTTCTTCATATGGGCACTTAGTGCAATGAACTTTCATCATAGCACTGCTTTAAAAGTGTCCCATAAATTCGGGTATGTTGTGTCCTCATTCTCATTGAATTCTAGGAAATCTTTAATTTCTTTATTTCTTCCTTGACCCAGGAATGGTACAATTGTACATTGTTCAGTTTCCATGAGTTTGTAGGGTTTCTGTGATTTGTGTTGTTGCTGAATTCCAACATTAAAGCATGGTGGTCTGATAAGATACAGGGGACTGTTTCAATTTCTTTTTCTTTTCTTTTTTTTTTTTTTTTTTTTTTTTTTTTTTTTTTGGTATCTGTTAAGGTTTGTTATGTCACCTAGTATGTGGTCAGTCTTAGAGAATGTTCCATGTGGAGCTGAGAAATTATAATTTTTTGTGTTTGGATGGAATGTTCTATAGATGTTGGTTAAACCCAATTGGGATATGACTTCTGTTATTTCTTTTGTTTCTTTCTTAAGTTTCTGTCTGGTGGTCCTATCTAGTGGTGAAAGTGGGGTGTTGAAGCCACCCACTATGAGTGTGTGCGGTTTTATGTGAGCTTTGAGTTTTAGTAGCATTTCTTTTACGAGTGTGGGTGCCTCCGGGAAAAGCTCTCTTGCTGGCGTGACTCGGACAGGAGAGCATCGGGTGGAATTTCCTGGTGTTCATCTGTCTAGGTTGTAAGTTATTTCTCCCTGAGTAAACATCTATTCGGCCTATTTGTTTATCCTGATCCTTATGTAACCGTGATAGTAATGTCTGTCTTTGAAGCTTAGATGTGTTTCTTATATGCATCAGAAGGATGGATTCTGTCTTCATATCCATTCTGTTTGCCTGTATCTTTCCATAAGACCATTAATGTTGAGGGAAAGTAAGGATCACTGATTTTTAATTCTTGTTTGTTTTTTATTTGTTGTTGACGGTGGTATTGTGAATGTATTTGCCCTGCTTTTTCTTTTGGTTTCTGGTGAAGTGAGATTATCTATTGCCTATGTCTTTGTGAGTGTAGGTATCTTCCCTGGGTTGGAGTATTTTCTTCTAGAACTTTCTGTAGGGCTGAATTTGTGGATATGTGCTTTGAAAATCTGGCTTTGTCATTGAATATCTTGTTTTCTATGTATAGTGATTCAGAGTTTTGCTGAGTATAGTAGCCTGGGCTGGCATCCGTGAACTCTTAGTACTTGTAGAACATCTAGCCAGGACCTTCTGGCTTTCAGAGTTTTTGTGGAGAAGTCAGGTGTAATTTTGATAGGTCTGCTTTTATGTTATCTGACCTTTTTCCTTCACTGTCCTTAATATACTTTCTTTATTCTGTATGTTAGGTGTTTTGATTATTATATGTTGAGGGGGCTTTTGGTGGTCAGTATGCTTTTTGTACTTTCATAAGCATTTCTGTGTTCAGATTGGGAAAGTTTTCTTCCATGATTTTGTTGAATATGTTTTCTGCACCTTTGAGCTGGGTTTTTTCACCTTCTCCTGTGCCTATTATTCTTAGGTTTGGCCTTTTCATGGTTTCCCACATTTCCTGGATATTTTGTGGTAAAGAGTTGTTCGATTTAAGATTTTCCTTCATCGATGAATCTATTTCCTCTAGTTCATTTTCAGCGCCTGAGATTATCTCTTTGATCTCTTGTATTCTGTTGGTTATGCTTGCATCTGTAGTTTCTGATGGTTTACCCAGCTTTTCTATTTCCAGCATCCCCTCACTTTGTGTTTTCTTTATTGTCTCTATTTCAGTGTTCAGGTCTTCGACTGTTTGAATTGTTTTCTTTATCTGTTTGATTGTTTTTCTTGGCTTTCCTTACTTTCTTTAAGAGATTTGTTCATTTCTTGCATTTTTGGCTTGGTCTTTTCCTCTGCTTCTTCCAATTTTTTGTTTTTTCTTGCATTTCTTTAAGGGATTTTCTCACAGTGCCCTTGAGGGCTTCTATCATTTTTATGAAGTAATTTTTTAAGTCATTTTCTTCTGCATCCTCTGCTTTGGTGTGTTCAGGTCTAGTTGGTGTAGAGTCTCTAGATTCTGGTGGTGTCATGCTTGTCTTTCCATTGTTGGGTGTTTTCTTGTATTGCTGTCTTCCCATTGCTTCTTTCAGTGGGTGCAGGTAGTCTCTCTCTCTCCTCTCTCTCTCTCTCTCTCTCTCTCTCTCTCTACCCTGCTCTCCCAGTGGGTGAGGAGTTTGATGTAACTCTAGATGATCCAAGCTCTCTTGAAGGTCTCTCCTCTGACAGAGGGCAGGCAATGGAGTCCAAAGATCATGTGAGTGTGGTCTCAAGGTGGTCCTGCATGTATAGGTGGGTCCAGTGTGCTTAGAACAGACCCATGAAGTTCCACAGAGGTGGAGTAGGTGTTGGACCCACACTGTGGCCCAATGCTCTCCCCAAGCATCAGGCCCAGCAGGACAAAGGGTGTGAGGAAGGCAGGCTCTGGGTGGTGTATCAGTACAGTTCTCTTAATATAAGCAAAGATCACAAGAGGTTTTGCAGAAACCAGTCAGAGTCCAGTTCGATTACACTAAGAAAAATTCCATAATTTGAGATATACTTGTTCTTTTGGGAATTTTTTTGAGACAAACTATCTCTACATAGTCATGACTGTCCTGGAACTCACTATGTGAACCAAAATGGCCTCAAGTTTAGATTGGCCTGTCATTGTCTTCCAAGTGCCGGGATTACAGACTCGCACCTCTAAACCTAGCTGAAATCAGAAAATGAAAGAGTAAAACAAGAATTACAAAGGAACCATCATTGTTTTGACGAACAGTAATACTTCTTGAAATTCTATAATAATTTAAACTTGCAAATCATTTCATGTTCTCAATAATTGGGTTATTTTCTTTCCTTTGTTAATTTCAGCCACTTAAACATGTTTGAACTCTGTGTGTATATACCTTTGCCAATATGTGCATGTTGGGACCCATATATGGGAACCTATTCTATCTTGCCAGGAGTTCAGATAGCTCAAATCACTACTTTTGTCCTTAAGACATTTGTTTACCAGCTACAGGATGGTGAATGGTTCCTATCTAAATAACAATAGACTTGGGCCCAGATGGGTTTACACTCACCCTGAAGGCAGAGAGTACATACAGTTATGGTGTGCCTGAAGGCAGAGAGTATGTGTGGCTTTGGAGTGTCTTTAGGATTAGGGAATGTAATTGCTATTTGCCCTTTATACATAATACATAATATTATACATAATAACAGAAGTCCTCTGCCACTGACCCCACTTTTGGTTGACTACTTAGTTTTGGTGTATGAATAAGGTGGAGCAGTCAATATAGACTGAATCTGCCTTCCTGACATTACTTCATGTCTCTGTTCTCCTTTCATATTCAATAGCTAGCCTTTCCCCTGTCCACACATCCCCACTTAGGAACAGACCCGGGCCCACTCAGCTGGTTCCCATTGCAGTCCCACAAAAACAGCTTCCAATATGTATGTGACAGTGAGAGAGCAACTTACAGATATTAATATCTACTTACCCTGTGAGTTATCTATTTCTCCTGTGTGCATTCTAGAGATGAAACCTAGGGAGTCAGGTTTGGCTGAAAGTGACCTCATTAGTCCTTATGTGGGTTTAAAAAGTATTTATATATGTGCTAGTGCATTGCTATAGCCCAAATGTAGAAATAAGAGAAAACCTTGTAGGACTAATATGGGTCTCCTAGAGATTGAACTGAGGTCATCGGACTTAGCAGCAACCAATTTTACCCCCTGAGAAAATCATCTGGGATTCATTTATGGTTCTGAGGAAATATAATGAACAAATTTTTAGCCCTCAGAATAAACTAACACTTGAGAGAGAGAGAGAGAGAGAGAGAGGTAAATATAACAATATATAATTTTCATTTGCAAATTTGACTTATTATTCAAACTGTCCTGTTTCCATCCATTCTTAGATGACAATATGTTTACAGTGTGAAAAGAGGACAACATTGTATTGATGTAATATATCAACTAATCTTATTTGAGAATCAGTGAGGGTGCTCAAAGGGGAAATGCCTGTTGTGTGTAAGGCTGGAATCTGTCTGACCTTGATATACATATAAAGATGGTGAAAAGTAGACCCCACAAAGTTGTCTTCAGTATTCACATATTTATCACACACACACACACACACACACACACACACACATTGCTGTTATGTTATCTGGCACCCTAGAAGTCAGCACTTGCAGATGAAGTGCCAAATAGATAATGGGAACATGAAGACACATGGAACATCAAATAATATATCAATATCTATATCAAATCAAGCTCTGTTGTGAGATATACAGTAGATTATTGATTACCTTATTACAACTCACCTGGAGAGATGAAAATGCTGCTTTAGATACACACATAAGGTATTTACAGTTTCTTATACTCTCTTTTATTGAGAATTTTAACATTAACATTGTTATAATGTGTAGACAAAACAGCAAACATTGGGGGTACATTTCTATCCTTGGACTTGTATTCAAGAGACTGACACATAAGAATCAAAAGTTGAAATGTATCCTTGACTAATTACAGATACCCAAGACAGGCAAGATAACAAAAAATAACATCTGAAGGGAATTTGGGAATATATGAAAAACAAAACCAAGAACAATAACCCAACACCCTTTCATAGGAACACTTACTTGAAAACTATGATCACACACTACCTGATGTTCAAATAATGAACCTCTTAGATGATGAGCATCACATTCTATACATTACAGCATAAAAATATACATCAACCAAGTGAAAGTGCCAAAATAAATAGCCACAGAAGGAATAGAAGGACCACAAAATAAACTTCACTAAATGAATTTGCCACATATACAGCAAATTCCATACCTACTCCAAATGTTTCAAAACACAAACCACAACCAACCACAATTGTTGATCTTCACCATTACCTTGCATGAACATGATAAATAATATATTTCTTTGAGGATAACATGAAAAGGAGATTAAACATCTTTTCCTCGAAACTGAAGAAAACTTTGATGTTTAAAGTCATTACCAAATAATTCACATGAATAGAACTTTTCTCTTATATGACTTCTTTTCCTATTTTCTAACATCAAGTTGATATATACAGTCTTTAAGATATTTATAGGGTGAGGGGTGAGAGACATGGCCAAGTTCATTCCCAGGACCAAGGTCAGGTTTTATACTGAAAATCCTGCTACAAGAAGATTACATGGTCTAACCTTCTTGGGGAAAAGCATAAACATGCACGTATCCACACAAAGACATATCAATACCACATAATTAAGATGAAAACAAAGCATTAAAATTTTTTTACTCATGAATGTTTTTCTCATATAAGTATTCAATACTGTAACACAGGTGTTGAGGCATCTGAAGATTTATTTACAGAACTTTTCTTCATCATTAATTGGTTCATGTAACAGAAAGCAAGCATGTAGACTTGAAGTCAGAGAAATTAATCCTTCTTTTTGGTGGTATCATTTGGAAAGATTTAGGAAATGCTGTCCTGTTGTAAGAAATATGTCACTGGGGGTGGGTGAGCCTGACAGTTTACATTTGCATACTATTTTCAGATCCTATTCTCTGTTTCATGGTGGAGGTTGGAGATGTGAGTTTTTAGCTTTCTGATTTACCTATCACATCTGACAATTGTTGCCATGCCATTTTCATAGTGATTCTGTATTGCTTTGCAACCAAGGGCCAAATTAAACTATTCTGTAAGTTGACTTAGATATTAGGTTTTATCACAGAAACAGAAAAGGCACTGATACACATCCATAAAGTTTAACACCTGCATGAATTAGTTCATGTAATTGAAGAGAAGTATGAAATCTAAATGGGTTACTTCCTTGTATAATGCTTGAACAGATTGTTGACACCTGTCAGATCTTTTCTGCAAAATAATATTATATAACTAAATGTAAGTGTATTGGCTAAAGATATTACCAAATCCTTTACAGTCAGATACCCTTCTGTACTAGTTTTTTTTTCAGGTCCTCAAAGGTTACTGTGATATGTAAAAGCTTGAACAGACAATTACACACTAAAAGTTTTACTCATTTATAAAGACTACAATTAAGTACAAAGTTTACCACACTGATTATATTTAAAGGCTTTCTCTGCAGAATGATTTCTTTTTCTCATGAATTCGAAGATTACTGCTACATGCAAAGGCTTTATCACATTGATGACATTTGTAGGGTTTCTCTCCAGTATGTGTTCTTGTATGTAGTTGAAGATGACTTTGACGTGCAAAGGCTTTACCACATTGATTACAATTATAAGGTTTTTCTCCAGTATGTGTTCTTTTATGTATCCGGAGACTACTGTGACATGAAAAGGCTTTACCACACTGATTACATTCATAGGGTTTCTCTCCAGTATGTATTCTTTTATGTATCCGGAGACTACTGTGACATGAAAAGGCTTTACCACATTGATTACATTCATAGGGTTTCTCTCCAGTATGTGTTCCTTTATGTACTCGGAGACTACTATGATGTGCAAAAGCTTTACCACATTGATTACATTCATAGGGTTTCTCTCCAGTATGTGTTCCTTTATGCATTCGAAGACTACTGTAACATGCAAAGGCTTCACCACATTGATTGCATTCATAGGGTTTCTCTCCAGTATGTGTTCTTTTATGGATTTGGAGACTACTGTTTTGTGAAAAGGCTTTCCCACATTGATCACATTCATAGGGTTTCTCTCCAGTATGTGTTCTTTTATGTATTTGAAGACTACTGTTTTGTGAAAAGGCTTTCCCACATTGATCACATTCATAGGGTTTTTCTCCAGTATGTGTTCTTTTATGTACTTGAAGATGAGTTTGATCTGCAAAATCTTTGCCACATTGATGACATTTGTAGGGTTTCTCTCCAGTATGTGTTCTTTTATGTTTTTGAAGATGACTGTGATAGGCAAAGGCTTTACCACATTGATTACATTTGTAAGGTTTCTCTCCAGTATGTGTTCTTTTATGTACTCGGAGACTACTGTGATGTGCAAAAGATTTACTACATTGATTACATCCATAGGGTTTCTCTCCAGTATGAGATCTTCGGAGATTACTGTGATATATAAAGCTTTCACCATATCGAATATTTTCATAGGGTTTCTCTCCAGCATGAGTTCTTTCTTGCCTTTGAAGATGCCTGTAATATGTGAAGGCGTTACTACATTTACTATATTCTGAGGTTTTCTCTCCGGTATGACTACTTTCATACCTGCAAAGATAATTGGCAAATGTAAAAAGCTTTACCACATTTATTATACTGGTGAATCTTTATATATGTATGAATTAATTTTACAATTTGTTCTGATTGAAGGAGGAATCAGATTTTAAGGTTTAAAGTCATTAAGGGTTGTTTTGCATCTTTGAAGATGCCTGGGATGGTAAGAGACTTTATTATATGGCTCAGAGTTATAGCATCTTTTTTCTAAGTGAGTTTTTTTCATATATTTAAAGAGAACTAGAGGAGCTCAGAGCTTTACCACACTTTTGCACTCAAATATTTGCAAAGTGAATTGTGACAAACAGAAGAATTTATACATTTCAATATTCATAGGGCTTTTCTCTGGTAGGAGTTTGTTGATGTATTCCCAATGAAGTTGGAAAACCAACCAACTGTAAACTTGTATCACATTTTACAAGTCTATCTACATATCTTCTAATTGTTGGGAGACAGAGGGAGTTAAGTTGATTCTGTCCATATCCCTATGTTTACATGGCTTGTATCAGAGTGATATATGATATACCTAGTAAAAGAAGAAAAACAAAAGTTTTCCACATTGCATTTACACAGTTTGACTTTCTGTTCTTCATAGACATGTGGTGTAGGGACTCAGGTTTCTCTACAACAACCTTGATTCTCATAAACTACCTCTCTCACTAAATTTAGCAGTTACAAGTGTATGAACAACACTAGCTTTACTATGGACTCTGTTTATTAGAAGGTTTTGGACAAATACTTATCACTTATTAAACATGCATACCTTTTATAATATTTGAGTGGTATGAAACTAAATGATTGGCAGTTCTACAGCATAGTTTTCATAGGGCTATGATTCAAACAGTGATATCAGTTCAGGGATTGTTTCTTTGTCTTCTTTCTCAGAGGAATGCCTTGTAAACACCTATCAGCTACCTGACACTGAGGTATATAGTTTTTTGTTTTTTTGTTTTTTTTTTTTGAGAATTTAATAATCAATTCAATTTAAGCTGTGCTTATTTATACTGTTGCTTTTCTTTAAAACTTCCAGGACACATTAAAATTTCTCCATAGGCACATTTGTATCACCTTGCACATGAATATTACCTTCCATGTCTTCTAGAACTTTGACAATGTTCTTCAATAATATGGTCTTCCCAACTGTAGCCTAAAATATAGTACCAGAAAATGTATGACATATTATTGGAAATTGTGCAAAAGTTACTATCTTCAGTGAACCTTAGAACCATGCCTGATTTATTCACCTCATTCTTTCTCTTTCTCAAACAAAATTACAGAATATTATCTATAACCAAGATAGAGTTGTCCCCTTATTTTAAGACATGAAGGAAAATTCAGTTTTACCTATAGCAGTGAGGTTCCTGTAGGTTTCCAGCATCACATCTTTGTAGAGATTCTTCTGGGAGGGATCCAGCAAAGCCCACTCTTCCCCAGTGAAGTCAACATGCACATCATCATAGGTTACTGTATTCTAAAATATCCCAAACATGTGTACAACAGAAAGTATGATAGTGACAACACTGTAAATGTACACTTTCTTGAAAATATACTTATATAATTCTGATGCTCCCCATGCTTATTCCATGATACAAAACTTCTAATATAATCACCAAGTCATTTTAGAAAGAAACTGAATAATGAGATTCACCTCTGCCATTTCTGCACTTTGATTAGAATATAGCCTTGGAAGAGAAATGGGAATTAACAGACATAAGGAGAGAGACAAGCTAGCAGATAAATGGTACTGAGTACATTTCAGAGAAATTGTATGAATACTTATTAACTAGAAAAAAGATGAGCAAGCTGGATGTTTCAGCTCATGACTTTAATCTCAGCTCTCAGGAGGCAGAAACAGGTGAATCTAATTGAGTTGGATGCCAGCCTGGCCTATGAAGTGAGTCCCCTCTACAAAAATCAATCACACAAAAGTGTTAGAAAGAACCCAGAGATATTTACTAAAGTTCCCATGAAGAATTATGCATTCACTCCAGTTCTGTATTCAACTTCCAGAAAACTGAAATGCCCCAGTTTATCTATTTATTTATTTATTTATTTATTTATTTATTTATTTAATTTTCCAGGACAGGCTTTCTCTGTATTGCTTTGCAACCTGTCCTGGAACTAGCTCTGTAAACCAGATTGGCCTTGAACTCACAGAGATCCACCTGCCTCTGTCTCCCCAGTGCTGGGATTAAAGGCATGCATCACCAATGCCCAGCAAGTGCCCCAGTTTAAACTGTAACAATATTACTAAAGGGGAATGCAAACACCAAAACCAGTAGCTCTGTCTCAAACACATGGGGCTTCAGTTTCAAGGGCTTTGATGTCACATTTTCCCTGCAACTTCTCATAATCTCTCTTTGGTTACTTCCAGTCCCTATATGCAATTCTGCATGGCAGGTATCTCATAGCTTAATCATCTCAACATCTTGTGGTCTGAAAACACAACACAGGCTTCATGCTCACAGTTTTATGCAAAGAACTGTCACTGTCTCCTCACTGGGGCAATGACTCTGCTAAACATAGATGCCTGCAACAGGACTGAACTGAAACCACAGACTAGGAACTCATGACCTGAAATTTTGGTTCTTTTTTCCAGAATCAGCACAAGTTTGGCTTCTAAATTGGGATGGACCCTGCCAAGCTTGGGCTACAGTTTGCATGAGGTTTTGTGTGAAACTACTTCCTGGGACTAGGAATCACTTTGCCTAATCCTTCTATTAACTGAAGGCCTAAAAGGATGGAGTCTTACTCTGAGGGTACTAATGAATTCTAGAAAACCATTTCATCCACCTACTTGTACATAATTTCACATTTGAGTCTTTATCAGTTTTCTACAGTGAACCATGGTCATGACTAAGAGTGACCTTTGAAGTTTCCAAAAGGAGGATGGGGCCCCACAAGGACAATTTCACCAGGACTATGACAACACTGTTATGGTGAGCAACACCAACTAAAGATCAGCTTTGGACTACAAATTGCCTGTAACAATTTTGAGGTGACTTGTAACAATTTTGAAGTGACCTGCTGAGATGATGCAGTCTCTCAGATACTGCTTGGAACAATTTTGAGGTGGCTAGCTAAAGTGATCCAGCCTCACAGACTACTTTAGCCCTCATTTGAAACAAGTCTTATACTTGTCCATTATACAAAGACTGGACAACAAATGATACAGCTTGACAATTAACCAAAATTTTCTTTTCAGAATCTCCTAGATATGTTGTTGCCCACAGACAGCAGGAAGTAACTTTAAGAACATGATGGCCACATTCCCAAGCAGTGGGTTGGGTGGCTTTTGGTCCTATTTGGGTTATGGATATTTGTCATTGTTTAGGGGGATTGGTTACAAAATGATGTTGCTTATGATCAGAAAGAAAATGAACAAAGGGGATTATAGTCAAGCTTTTTTAAAAGAGGAATCCAGATATGATAGGATAAAAAGGGTAAATTGAAAAGAATAAAGGGAGGATATAGAGATGTTGAGATGAAAAGGTAAATTATTGACTCTACCCTTAAAAAGCGACTACTTGCTTTAAACATTTCACACTGGATTAGACTTCTATATATTGTATGTAAAAGTTGTATATTAATACACACTTGATATTAATTTTGCTATGTTTCTAATATTCTGGTATTGTATCTACACACCTCATTTAACTATGTAATACAAATTTCTAGTCCTTGAAAGTTATTATTATCAACTATATAAGACCAATAGGAAATGTAATTTAGTAATTAGTCAACTATAACAATCATACTTGTAGTCACTTTAGGTATGTTTTCAATGTCAAAGTTATATAATAAAGACAGGTCATCTTCAAACACTTCAGAGATCTATAGACTATGGCATTTAATATGTTTTAATAACATAGGTTCTTTTGTTATGACAATGAGACATCTCTGCTCTTGGCAGCACAAATCTACAACAGAGAAGATGATGGGCATTGAAGAAAATCCATATGGAGTTTGAGTTCTTTGTGGTAAATGTAAGCCACTGAGCAAGAAAATACCTCAACTGCTGACAGTTTGCTGTCCAAATTGGTCAAACAGGGCACCAAAAAGAGTGACTGCAACCTTGCCAAGACAAGGTAGTCTAGCCCTTCAGATTACCCTGGTTCACAGAAATGTCTGTCAGATAAACTAGGCTGTTGGGAGCTGGCCTTAAGTCACATCCTCTTGGAGAAATACTTACACCTTAAAACTCTAATTGAGCCTTATCTTGGTAAAACAGAAAACTGCTAAACAAGCAGTCTGTTCCACTCAACCCAGGAACTGAGATGAACCAGTCACCAGGAACTGAGATAAGCAGACATTTATGGCCTGGGACATTACCAGAGCCCCAGAGTCAGCACAGCTACCCCTCCCCATTTCCTCCCCACTTTGCTTTAAAAACCCCTCTTTGTGCCCAATAAAGTTAGACCTTGACAAAGATTGCTTGGTCTCATTCCTTCTTTCTCTCCCATTATTTTCAGGTTCTAGCCCACCTCGACCCACAAATAACTAGGCCCCACTGGTTGGGGCATGTGGCACCCAACGTAATGCTCAAGGGAGGGATTTTACTGAACGGAGTCCCCTACCCCCCCCCAAGAAAGTCAATAGGGCATACCAAGAAGAGTGCCAGACCTGCAGACCTGCGAGCTGCAGCAAGGGGAAATTGGAATCCGTCCTCACCGCTCATGAGCACGCTGAATTCCTGGTGAGTTCCCCCACACACACACATTCCGTTCCATAATAATGGGTTAATCCTTGTCCAAGGAAGTTAAGTTCATTAGGAACTTCAAGTCTTCCTTTCAAGAAAGAGGAATTAGAGCTTCATATAAAGAGTTAGTAAGTTTCTTTTATTTCCTTTCTAAAAATTGTCCTTAGGTTATTCACCCCCTGACATGGGAAAAGGTGGCTGAGGATCTTAACAGACTACTTCAAGAACAGGAGGCCCTAAGCCTTAGAAACTCCTGCTGTAGCTAACGCCCAGCCAAGGGTATGGAAAAATTAATGCAGCCTGTCAGAAACAGGTGAATTTATTGAAAATTGTTCAGATTTCAGATGCTCATAATTTAAGGGTTGTCTATAGCAGCCGCATTACAAGAGATTTCAATAAGGATGTTTTATTTCAACAAACTAATCTTGGTCTAAAGAAAAAGAGAGCTAAAATATGTATGTATGCTCTGTATGTATGGTGTGGCTACACATGAGTGTCTGAGTGTCCGAAGTGTGATTGTGAATGTGTAAATGTGTGAATCCCAACAATAGGTACTACTTGAATTGCTTGGGATATAAAAAATCAAAACAAAACATAATACAGAGAGTGAGAGACATCAGGTCATGTCTTAATTGAAAGGGTTGGAGATCTGCATCTCCCATGACTGTCTTACAGAATGAAACAATAGGAAATGGTCAAAGCAGAACGGCCTGAGAGCCAGAGAAATCTGTATGGATGTCTCAAAAGAGTTTAGCAGAGGAGAGAATACAAAAATCTTCCTAAATTTTGGTGGTTAAAAAAGAAATTAAAAGAATGGAGGTTAATGTAAGATTTGAGAAAAGCTATTGAACTGCAGGGAACTGCAGGCCCTGTTAGCCCCCCACACACACACACACACACACCTAGAAAGGTGTCAGTGAAAATGCAAATGAGACCAGGTCAGCTAATGAAAGCTTTACAGGTCAAAGTAGAAAGTTCTCAGAAGTATTTGGGACTTATGTTGCATCCTAAAGAAATTAGGCCTCAAAGATTAAAAATTAGAAAAAATAGCTTATGATCATTGAATGATTTTTCAGAAGTTATTAGGAAATATTCCAATGGTTAAGTCCTTTTATCGCAATTCACCTAAACAACTAACTGAAGAGAGTAGACAATTTCTCTTAAAATTGGAGAATGCAACCCAGCATCAGCAGATATGCTATATTGAGTATGCAAAACCATACAAGGCTTATGTACTTCCAACACAGTATAGTCCGAATTCTTTCTGTCTTATGGCAAAGGGGACCGTTGTTATGGTTGCATTTACCTGTTTCCCCAGCCAAAGTTTTAAATCCTTATTTTAAAGCAGTAGCTTGTATGGTACAAAATGCTGTCTAAGAGATATTTTGCCAGAGAACCAAGCATAATACATGTTCCCTATACCAAATAGTAAGTTAATGGTTATATCTAAATCTTTACAACCAGCAATTAACAGGCAAAAGAATGTTTACTTAGGTGGTGAGGGGTTACCTCCCCTTTTCTGAGAGTGGGCTCAGGCACCAGCCCTGTCACTTCTGATTTAAGGAGTTAATTTTCTTTTATCATTAGAAGTTTCCTTCCTCTGTATAGATTTAAGGCCTAAGTTTTCAAGCTTTAACTAATTATAATTTCTGGTCCATCAGCTTTTGCTCAGTTTTTGGAAAGAATTGATAATCAGTTTATAGACTATTACAATTTGTACTAATACATCCTTTTGTATTCCCTAAAATTGTAAAGAGTAATCCTGTTTAAAAAAAAATGCAATATTAGTTTTTACTGATGGTTCTTCTGGTGGAAAAGCAGCTTATGTTATTGATGGAAAAGAATATGTAGTACAGACAGATCCAACTTCAGCTCAGATAATTGAGTTACAAGCTGTTGCAATAGTTTTTCAGCATCTAATTAATGATTCATTTAACTTATATACTGATAGTCATTATGTTTTCAGAGTTCTTCAAGTTTTAGAGGTAGTTCCAAACATTGGAACTAGTAATAATCAGGTTAAATTACTGTTTGAGCAAATTCAAAATGCCATTCATCAAAGAGAGGCACCTTGCTTTGTGGGTCATATAAGAGCTCATTCAAACTTCCCGACCCACTGGCTAAAAGTAATGAGCTGATAGTCACTTTATCAGGTAGAATTAGCTCAGCAGTCACACAGCCTTCATCATCAAAATAGTAGTAGTTTAAGAAAACAGTTTGGTTTAACTAGAGAGATGCAGAAGGACATTCAGGTTACTTCCAGCCCTGTATCCTGGTTGGCCTCTCCAATAATTTGTGGAGATGGGATCTCTTGCAAGAGATGGGAGTTGTCCTTACTACCCCAACCCTTGCCCAAGGCACTCAGCCAAGAGACAAAGCTCTCCAGATGATGTGTAAAATGGGCTGGGACAAAGGAGGAGGCTAGGTAAGCAGGAGCAAGGAGAAGTTCGCTCTGTGGCCACTCTGCCAGTAGACACTTAAGGTAATAGAAAAGAATTTAGCCATTTTTAAGGAGGATTGCTGTTGCACTGCCAGCCCCCATTCCCATTGCATGGATTTCTGACATCCAATGTGGATGGAACAATGGCTCTTAATGGCAGAAAAACTTCTGGTGACTTCCCAACTAGTTCAAGAACAATTGGAGGCAGGACATGTGATCCCCCTCCACCTCTCCCTGAAATTCCCCTATATTTGCAATTTAAAAGGCTTCAGGAAAAGGAAGATTGCTCAGGGATTTGAGGGCCATTAATTCAACAATGCAGCCTATGGAAACTCTTCAGCCTGGCTTGCCCTCACCTATGGTTATTCCTAAAGATTGGCATCTACTTGTTACTGATTTAAAGGATTGCTTCTTTTCCATTTTGCTGCACTCCCAAGTTAGCCCCAGATTTCCAATTAGCCTTCCTTCGATTAATTTTCTAATAGGTAACACACCCTTCATTTTCAATGGGTGGTGCTCTCCCAAGGAAGGGCTAATAGCCCTACAATATGCCAGGCTTATGTGGCTGCCTGCCTGGATCCTATCAGGTGCAAGTTTTCTAATCTTTACATTATCCATTATATGGATGATATTCTGCTAGCAGCGCCTGCTGAGGAGAGATGTCTTAAAGTGTTTACTAAATTGCAGAAGCTCCTGGAGGCTCATGGATTTATTTTGGCCCCAGAGAAGGTTCAAAAGAAACCTCCTATCTAGGCCATCGAATCCAACAGGCTGTCCTCCAGCCTCAAAGGCTCCAAATTGATTGTTCAAATTTAAAAACTCTTCACGATTGGCAAAAGTTTTTGGGAGATGTTCAATGGATCTGCCTCACTTCCCAGTAAAACAGAGGAGCTTAGACCAATATATGATATTCTTCCAGGGGATCCAGCTCTGACCTCTCCCAGACAAATTACACCAAGGCCAAAGAGGCCATCCAATTCTATTAAAAAGCATTGAAAAAGCCCATCTTTGCCACCTAGATTATAAACAGCCTCTTGTTGTAGTTGTACTTTCCTCCAGTTTTTCACCAACTGCTGGTTTTTGGAAAAATGGCCTTATATATTGGATTCATTTGCCAGCCTCCCCTAGGAAGGTGGCGTCACCATCAAAATAGGAATAGTCTAAGAAAAGTGTTTGGTTTAACTACAGAGACTGCTCGACAAATTGTCAAACAATGTGATGTGTGCCCACAATATTTACCAGTAACTAATATAGGAGTAAATCCTCAGGCCTGCTTCCTAATCATTAATGGCAAATGGATGTTACTCATATTGCAAAATTTGGCAGATTAAAGTATGTACATGTGACAGTCGATATGTATTCAGGCTTCTTAATGGCCACTGTACAAACTGGAGAAGCCACTAAACATGTGATAAGTCACTGTTTAAAATGTTTTGCTTACATGGGAGTTCCAAAAAATTATAAGGGCAGACAACATATCTGGATATACTAGTAAAGCATTTCAACATTTTGTGCCCAATAAAAATTAAACATATAACAGGCATTCCTTATAATCAAGGAATTCTATGCTCAAGAGTGTAGAATTGTGGAGCATGCTCATAGCTCCTTAATAATCCAACTTATAAGGAGAAGGGAGACATGTCCCCAGTCTCCACATGATACATTAAATCATGCACTCTTCATTTTAAAGTTTTTGAATGTGGATGCCTATGAGCAATCTGTGGCAGACAGTTTCTGATATGATGGAACTTAAGAGTCTTTTACTCAAGTCAAATGGAAAGATCCATGCACGAACTATGGAAAGGGCCCAACCCTCTCCTAATAAGGGGTTGAGGGGGGTTGAGGGCATGTTTGTGTTTTCTTGCAGGAAGAAGATGAGGCCCGGTGGCTGCCAGACCATTTGATGAGATGCATGAAACAGGAAAACGGGACCTGAGACCTCATAAACAAAATTACCTCCTCTCTCTCTCTCTCTGGCTCTCTCTCTCTCTCTCTCTCTCTCAGTGTCTCTCAGGGGTCATTCTCTAGAACAGGCAAGGCTTAAACCTATTGTTTTTACAACAAGGGGAAATTTGTGCAGCACTCAAAGAGGAATGTTGCTTTTATGCTGATAAGACTGACTTAGTGGAAGACAGCTTAGATAGAGTGCAGAAGTCTTGAGGAACGTAAATGACAAGGGGAACAGGCCGAGTCCTAGTATAAAAATTGGCTTTCCACCTCCCCTTGGCTTTCTACCTTGCTTCCTTCTTTCCTGGGACCATTTGTGGGATTATTGATGCTTCTGACTTTTGGGCCTTGGGCATTCCAGAGACTAACTCGATTGATCAAAACTCAAATTGATTCCATGCTCAAAAAACACTACCATCAGCTTTTGGAATAGGAACAGGGCTCCTCTGAGGAACCTGTTGAGGATGGTGACTGATCCCCCTAGACAAGGACTTGATTTCACAGGACTCGAACAACAGAGGACCTGGTTCTCTCAAATATGGAAATGTCAATAACGGGATTATCACGGTGCCACAAAGCGGATGTAGACCCTCCTCTTCGGCTGTAGGTCCCTCAACAATGGGAGTAGCATAGGGCCGTCTCTCAGGAGTCCACTCATCTTGCCCGAGTTTCTTGCCTGATTTTTGACTATGTCCTTGAGTGCTGAGGGCGATGCACCCTTTGTAGCCTAAGACAGAGATCCTACCCATTTGTCACATAGTGACAAGCCCATCCCCAGGGTCCCGATTGTGGGAACCCACCACGTAGCCTAAGACAGACCCTCCATAAAAAATAACGGGATATGTTGGGAGCAAGTCACATCCTCTTGCAGAATTACTTACACCTTAAAACTCTAATTGAGCCTTATCTTGGTAAAACAGAAAACTGCTAAACAAGCAGTCTGTTCCACTCAACCCAGGAACTGAGATGAACCAGTCACCAGGAACTGAGATAAGCAGACATTTATGGCCTGGGACATTACCAGAGCCCCAGAGTCAGCACAGCTACCCCTCCCCATTTCCTCCCTGCTTTGCTTTTAAAACCCCTCTTTGTGTCCAATAAAGTGAGACCTTGACAAAGATTGCTTGGTCTTGTTCCTTCTTTCTCTCCCATTATTTTCAGGTTCTAGCCCACCTTGACCCACGAATAACTAGGCCCCGCTGGTCGGGGTACTAGACCTATAGGCTGAAGGTGGATACTCCAGCATTGCAGAACAATCTTGGGTGACTGTTCAGGAAGCCAGCTGTTTCTGTCATTTCTCACATATTTTTTTTTTTGAAGTTGCTTGCTTGCACTTCCTGCTTACTCAGTTAATATTAATTCCTTCTTGGGTCTTTGAGGGAGTTGGAGACTAATAGTATAGTTATAGTTTTCCCTGTTTACCAGAATCAGTAAAGAAATCCACTATAGATGTATTAAGTGTAATAGGTTTAAAAGACATTAAAAGATAATTTTGGACTCATCAGGAAAGAACAAATGATGGAGTGTTTTCTCAGAATTTGTCATATGCTTATGGACTAGACATTGTACTTATTGCCATGTATATATTGTATATAGTTATTGTTCTTATTGTACATAGTTTTTTCTCATATTGTTTATAACTTTTTAAACACTTTTTACACAAAAAGGGGTATATATGGTGATATCTTTCTTGCACAAATAAAGCCTATCTGGGGGTCAGAGAAAGGAGCTTGCCACTTAGCCAACAATAGAGGTCTGGAGGTCTGTACAGACAGGCAGGAAGTGATGGAGCTGGACAGTAACAGGATATAAGCAGGGACAAACAGGAGATCACTCTCTGCAGAGATGCTTAGGAGGTAAGTTGTGCTGTGGCTTGCTCTTTCTGTCTGATATCTCAGCATTTTCCTCTATATCTGACTCTGACCTTTTATTATCTAGACCAATTAAGAACTCCATTTACAAGCTGTCACTTGTGTTACTGATTTTGTCAGGAGTAAAATGAAATCTTAAAGGAATTTGATGGCTAGGAATGTTGAACATTTAAGTGTTTCTCAGTCATTTTAGAGTCCTCTGTTGAGAATTCTGTTTAGAAAAGTACCTAATTTTTATTGAATTACTTTATTTGTTGATATCTAGCTTTTCTTGAGTTCTTTATTATCCTAAGTGAGGCAACACAGAAGTGTATACACAAACATATATGTACTTACTTATAAGTGGATAACAGCGGTTAAGTAAAGAATAATCACAGTACAACCCATAAACCCAGAAGGTTAAGTAACAAGGATGGCTGTGGGGGTAGTAGGAGATGAATACATGGATCTCTCTGGGAAGGGAAGATAGAATAGATTTTGTGGGTGGACTGGGGGTAGGTACAGGAAGGATTGAGTGAGTAAGGAAATGACAGAGGGAGAGAATACAGGGAAATGGGTTAAATAGGGGAGCTTTCAGGGGGTGATATGGTAACCTGGTACAGTGGAAACTTCCTGGTGAGGACTCTAATCAAGAATACAGAACCTGAACTCAGCATCTTCTGTAACCACATAAGTCTCTCAGTGGTGAGGCTGGAACACCAACATAGTCAAATTACTTGACCCATACTTGTTCTGTCTGCAAGATATGCTGCAGCAATGGTGGCTCGAAGCTTGTGTAGTGGCCAACCAATGACTTATCTTGATGCACAAACCAAAACAGAAAGTCCATGCCCAACACTGCCTGGATGAACAGGAACCAGAAGTCGGATGCCTCAGAGAACTAGGGTAGAACCAAATACAACTGATCAAAAATAAAGTCAATGATATGAGTCCTAATTATATTCTATTATAACCATAATAACTAGTGCCTAGCTAAATTGTCATCAAAGATGCTTCCTCCTGAAGCTGATGGGAGCAAATGCAGAGATCCTCACCTAAACAGTAGCTGGAGCTCTGGGAACCATGCAGAATAAGGGGGACAGAGGTACTGTAGGAAGCAGAGGGGTTGAGGACACAAGGAGCACACAACCCACAGAATCAAGTAAGCAGGTATCATCATGGCTTACAGAAATTGAAGCAGCAATCATGGAGCCTGCATGTGTCTGTGCCAGGTCATCTGTATACATGCTGGGGCTGTTTACCTTGGTGTGTTTGTGGAAATACTAACAGGAGTGGGGGGTGTCTCTGATTCTTTTACCTATTCTTGGAACCTTTTCCTCTTACTGGGGTTCCTAATCCAGCTTTGATATGAGTCATTGTACCTAGTCTTATTACATATTGTTATAATGTGTTTGGTTGATAATCCTGGGAGGCCTGCTCTTTTATGAAGGGAAAAAGAAGAATCAGTGTAATATTGCGGTAAATAAGGATCAGGATAAACAAATAGGCCGAATAGATGTTTAATCAGGGAGAAATAACTTACAACCTAGACAGATGAACACCAGGAAATTCAACCCGATCCTCTCCTGTCCGAGTCACGCCAGAAAGAGAGGCGCCTTCCTGGCCCCCTCCGATCTCCTTCCTCAGGTCACCTCCGCCCATCGCTCCACCCCCCAATGGGCGTGGTCAGTGCTACAGAAGGACTACCTCACTACAATTCCCCTTTTAGTCTAAAGAAAAGATTTAGGCTTAATACAAAACTATATACAAAACAGTGAATAACAAGTGTGCTCTAAGAAAAGGAAAATCGAGAACAAAATGACCTACATATCTAGTCCTAGGGTGAGGGCATAATGGAGTTTACAATAGAGTTGTCCTAAGCTGGAAAACGTAAGTCTAGTACCTAATATATCTAACTAGGAAGAGAGAATAATAGTTGTGATAGTTTAATCTTTAACCTCATCAAGACCTGAGAAGGAAATTAACAATACTAGAGTAGACAGGAAATGCGGATGGACAACTTCCAAAAGGTGCAGCAAGGACAGAAACAGCAAGCCACCTGAACAGTCACCCTAGGTCTCACATCCACGTTGGTACACCCAGATTTGGCTAAGGCCAAGAGAACTTGACAGACCACAACAACAGCAGGGAGGTAGAATGGCTGTCTTACCCTGACTTGGCAAGGTCAAGCAGTCTTCTATATTTGTCTCCTGCAAGCATATAGGACTGCATGTCCAAATCAGTGGTCAAGGTGGGGGCAATTCTATGCCCAACAGGCCATTAGCTGAGGCGAGATTGAACTCCAGCTGGAGCAACAACAGTGTCCAACATATTTTCGGGAAAGTGCATGGTGCTGTCAGGAGCAACAGTGTCTCATGTCAATGGAGTACTAATATTAAAACATTTAAATGCCATGTTCTGCATGTCTGTGAAGTGATTGAAGATTAAGCATCTATATCTGACTAATCTCATAGGTACAGGAAATGTGAGTGAAGATAATCTATAATACTCGGGAACTTAGCTAAAAAGACTGATTAAAACTTTCCTGAGTAAAGCAGGAACAAATACTTAAACAATATAACTATTTACATATACCTACATGTAAATCCCTAAAATAGAGGTAGAGTATAAGTGTCAAGACAAGAGGTAGAACTATAAAGGGCAGCAAGATAAATATCCCAAATTGTATCAATATACAAAATGTCTTGAATACAGGAAAAGTATACATACATAGAATATGGTAAAAAAATAATGTGCATAAAATATTATAAGTGGAAACATTTAACACAATATAACAAAATATAAACTTAATTTTACATAGCTTACCACATAGGAATACATAACAATGTAAGCTGTAAAATACTATCTCATTCTTACTCAAATTCTCAAGGAAATAGGCTAATCTACTTATATCCCATCTAAACCATACCTTTACCCACCATTTCCTATTCCTGTCTAAAAGATAAACCCGAGTGTAAGCATCACCCAATCCCAAATAACTAAAACCAACCCAAAGACGATGACTATTATCCCAAAATTCCAAAGGTAGGGAAAGGGGGCGTAGTCATATTAAGATTACTTCCTGCTGAAATGGGACGATGATTGCTCCAATGGATCCTGTAGGAAGAAAATTTTTAGCAACCAAATTCCTCAACAGAACTGGCTGTGACATATGTAGTTAGTCACTGTGTGGCAGAAAATTCTTGACTGTAGTTCTATTTGAAACTGGCCAGGGTGTAATAAAAAGGTGCACCATTACAGCTAGCTAGTCATGAGTTGTCTCGAGCAAAACAGTCTCAAACCGGTTTTAGGGTGATGTTTGTAGTTCCGATGCATCAGGTTGAGTCAAGTGGAAATGATGATGTGGGGCCCCATCTTCTTTCCGGAAAGTTCAAAGACTGTTGTTAGGAATCGTTATTATTTCTTGTGGAAAAGTTACACATCAATATTAAAGTAAAATTTTCAAGTTTTAAGGTATGCATTAGGGAAAGACAACAATAAGCATTAAAAGTATGTGAGAAAATTAGGATTTCAGAGAGAAAATTGCATAAGATATGAGTCCCCAGATTTTGTTTTTTTCTGCCTTACAACAAAGAAAAAATAAAAATACAATTAGGGACTGCCATCACCGGGCCTCTGCTGGAGATGAGTCTGGGACCAGTTTGGGTTGAATCCCCCACACACACACACACCCTTCCCTCGGAACTTCCTAGATTGGCCCTGAATCTCACTCCCCTCCCCTGTGTCCTGCCCCAGAGCACACCTGGTGGGATATACAACCACCCACCCAGAGCCGGCTCTCCCCCTACCCTGTACACTACCTAGCCCACTGCCCCACTGCTCTTGTTGAACACTGGAACAGAGGGCAGCTCCAACAATCCCACCACCTCTGGGGAACTTCCAGGAGCTGTGCAGAGCACACAAGATCTGCCTATCCATGCAAGACCAACCTGAGTCCCTGCCTGAGGAGAGACCTCCTAGAAAGCTAGGAACACCCAGAGCTACAGACATCGATTTCTGACCAACCTAGGTCCACCGGGGGAGTAGCATATAGAGAGAGAGAGACAGAGGGACTCCACCTGCACCCACTGGAAGAAGCGATGGGAAGACTACAATACAAGAAGACACCTAACAATAAAAAGACAAGCATGACACCACCAGCATCTAGGGACTCCACACCAACTAGACCTGAACACCCCAAATCAGATGAAGACGAGAACAACGTAAAAAATATCTTTAAAAAAATGATAGAGGCCTTCAAAGACGAAGTGAGAAAATCCCTTAAAGAAATACAAGAAAAAAACAAACAAAAAATTGGAAGAAATGAACAAATCTCTTAAAGAAAGTAAGGAAAGCCAAGAAAAAAAAAATTAAACAGGTGAAGGAAATGGTTCAAGACTTGAAAACTGAAATAGAGAATATTAAAAAAAAAAAACCACATGACAGCGCCCCTTACCAGCAGGAAGTAGTTTGGAAAGAACGACGCCCAAATTCCCAAATATTGTGTATAAATGTTTGTTTTCATTTAATTGGACTTTGTTATATATAATTAAATAAAGTAAAATAAAATAAAAAACACAAACTGAAGGAATTCTGGAAATAGCAAAATGGGCAAACGATCGGGAACTACACACACAAGCATAACCAACAGAATACAAGAAATTGAAGAGAGAATTGCAGGCGCTGAAGATAAACTAGAGGAAATAGATTCATCAAACAAAGAAAATGTTAAAAACAAAAAATCCTTAACACAAAACATCCAGGAAATATGGAACACCATAAAAAGGCCAAACCTAAGAAAAACAGGCATATCATGAAAGGGTGTTGAATTTTGTCGAAGGATTTTTCAGCATCTAGGTAGATGATCATACAGTTTTTCTTTTTCAGTTTGTTTATATGGTGGATCACATTGATAGATTTCATATGTTAAGCCATCCCTGCAATCCAGGGATGAAACATACTCAGTCATGGTAGATGATTTCTCTGATGTAGTCTTAGATTTGGTTTGCCAGTATTTTATTGAGTATTTTTGCATCGATGTTTATCAGGGACATTGGTCAGTAGTTTTCTTTCTTAGTTGTGTCTTTGTGAGTCTTGGGTACAAAGATTATTGTGGCCTCATAGAAAGAGTTTGCCAATGAACCTTCTGTTTCTATTCTGTGGAACAATCTGAAGAGTATTGGTATTAGTTCTTCCTTGAATTTCTGGTAGAATTCTGCACTGAAGCCATCTGGCCCTGGGCCTTTTTTGGTTGGAAGTCTTTCGATGACTGCTTCTATATCATTGAGGGTTATAGGTCTATTTAAGTTGTTTGTCTGTTCTTGATTTAATTTTGGTAAATGATAGTTATCCAGAAATTTGTTCATTTCCTTTGAATTTTCAATTTTTGTGCAGTACAGGTTTTCAAAGTATGACTTGAAAATTGTCTGGATTTCCTCTGCATCTGCTGTTATGTTCCCCTTTTCCTTTCTGATAGTGTTAATTTGCATGTTGTCTCTCTGCTTTTTTGTTAGTTTGGATAAAGGTTTGTCTATCTTCTTGATTTTCTCAAAAAATCAACTCTTCCTTGCATTGATTTTTTTTTTTTGTACTGTTTTCCTGGTTTCTATTTTGTTCATTTCAGCCCTCAAATTGATTATTTCCTGGCGTCTACTCCTCCTGGATGAGTTTGCTTCTTTTTGTTCTAAGGCTTTCAGTTGTGCTCTTAATTCTCTTATGTGACTATCTTCTATTTTCTTCATATGGGCACTTAGTGCAACGAACTTCCCTCGTAACACTGCTTTCAAGGTGTCCCGTAAGTTCGGGTATGTCATGTCCTCATTCTCATTGAATTGTAGAAAGTCCTTAATTTCTTTCTTTATTTCTTCTTGGACCCAGGTGTGGTACAATTGCACATTATTCGGTTTCCATGAGTTTGTATGGTTTCTGTGATTTGTGTTGTTTTTGAATTCCAATTTTAAAGCATAATGGTCTGATAAGATACAGGGGACTATTGCCATTCTCTTGTATCTGTTGAGGTTTGTTATGCCACCTCATATGTGATCAGGGATAACAGGAACATACCTAAACATACTAAAAGCAATATACAGCAAACCAACAGCCAACATCAAACTGAATGGGGAGAGAAGCTTAAGGCGATTCCATTAAAATCAGGAACAAGACAAGGCTGCCCTCTCTCTCCATATCTCTTGAAAGTTGTAATTGAAGTTTTAGCTAAAGCTATAAGATAACAAAAGGTGATCAAGGGGGTACAAATTGGAAAGGAAGAAGTCAAACTGTCTCTATTTGCAGATGATATAGTTTACATAAGCGACCCAAAAAACTCTACCAGGGAACTCCTACAGCTGATAAACACCTTCAGCAGACTAGCAGAATACAAGATAAACTCAAAAAAATCAGTAGCCCTACTTTATTCAGAAGACAAAGAGGCTGAAAAAGAAGAGAAGCATCACCCTTCACAATAGCCACAAACAACATAAAGTATCTTGGTGTAATGCTTACCAAACAAGTGAAAGACCTATATAATAAGAACGTTGTAGCTCTAAAGAAAGAAATTAAAGAAGATGCCAGAAAATGGAAAGATCTCTCATGTTCTTGAATAGGTAGGATAAATATAGGAAAAATGACAATCTTGCCAAAAACAATCTACAGATTCAATGCAATCCCCTTAAAATCCCACCACAATATTTCACTGACTTTGAAAGGATAATAATCAACTTTATATGGAAAAACAAAAGACCCAGGGTAGCCAAAACAACCCTACACAATAAAGGAGCTTCAGGAGGCATCACCATTCCTGACTTTAAGCTCTACTGCAGAGCTATAGTTCTGAAAACAGCATGGTATTGGCATAAAAATAGACAGGTAGACCAATGGAATCAAATTGAAAATCCTGATATAAACCCACACACCTATAAACACCTGATTTTCAACAAAACAGATAAAAGAATACAATTGGGCGAGGAAAGCATCTTCAACAAATAGTGCTGGCACAATTGGATGATGGTGTGTAGAAGACTGCAGATAGACCCATGTCTGTCACCATGCATAAAACTCAAGTCCAAATGGATCAAAGACCTCAACATAAATCCAGCCACACTGAACCTCTTAGAAGAGAGGTATAGGAGACCTCTTCCTGAACATAACTCCACGAACACAGACACTGAGAGAAACAATTAATAAATGGGACCTCTTCAAACTTAGATGCTTCTCTAAGGCAAAGGACACAGTGGACAAGACCAAATGGCAGACCACAGCCTGGGAAAAGATTTTCACCAATCCTATATCCAACAAAGGGCTCATTTCCAAAATATACAAAGAACTCAAGAAACTAGTTAACAAAACACCAAATAATCCTATTAAAAATGGGGTACAGAACTGAAGAAAGAATTCTCAACAGAGGAAATCAAAAAGGCTGAAAGACACTTAAGAAAGTGCTCAACATCCTTAGCTATCAGGGAAATGCAAATCAAAACAACTTTGAGGTACCATCTTACTCCTGTCAGAATGGCTAAAATTAGAAACACCAATGACAACTTATGCTGGAGAGGATGTGGAGAAAGCACCTCCACTGCTAGTGGGAGTGCAAACTCATACAGCCATTTTGGAGATCAGTATGGCGATTCCTCAGGAAAATGGGAATTAGTTTACCACAGGACCTGGCAAACCCCCTCTTAGGCATATACCCAAAGGATTCACATCCATGCAACAAAGACATCTGTTCAACTATGTTCATTGCAGCATTATTTGTAATAGCAAGAAACTGGAAGCAACCTAGATGTCCCTCAACTCAAGAATGGATAAAGAAGATGTGGCATGTAGTGAGATAGTCCTTCTGTGGCACTGACCACGCCCATTGGGGGTGGAGCCATGGGCGGAAGTAACCTGTGGAAGGAGGTCGGAGGGGGCCAGGAAAGGCGCTCTTTCTGGCGTGACTCGGACAGGAGAGGATCGGGTTGAATTTCCTGGTGTTCATCTGTCTAGGTTGTAAGTTATTTCTCCCTGAATAAACATCTATTCGGCCTATTTGTTTATCCTGATCCTTATTTACCACAATGGAATACTGCTCTGCAGAAAAAAATAATGGAATCTTGAAATTCGCAGGCAAGTGGATGGCACTTGAAGAAACCATCCTGAATGAGGTAACCCAGTCACAAAAAGAAGAACATGGTATGTACTCACTCATATATGGATTTTAGACCTAGAGCAAAGGATCACCATCCTATAATTCACACCACCAGAGGAACTAGGATACACGGTGTGTTCTAAGAGATTCATATAAAGTCCCTCACAGAAGGGGGAAGGAACAAGTCCCCCAGAGCACATGGGAAATGGGGAGACAGTGAATGGAGAAAGAAGTAGGAGAAAGAGAAGGGAGGAGAGGTAAGCACGTGCGACTAGGAAGATTGAGTAGGGTAGGAATAGAAGACAGAAGAGAGAGAGAATAATAGAGAGAAAGAGAGAGAGAGAGAGAATGAACATAAAAGAGGGAGCCATTATTCGTTTGAAGAGAAAACTGAACCTACAGAAAGGTCTAGAGACCACCAAGACTGACCCCAATAACAATTTGAACAACAGTGGAAAGGCTACCATAAATGCCCTTCCCTGATAATGAGATTGATGACTAACTTATCCACCATCATAGAGCCCTCATCTAGTATCTGATGGAAACAGAAGCAGACAGCCACAGCTAAACACTGAGCTGACCTGGAATCCAGATGCAGAGAGGGAGGGCAAGACCAGGCTACAGAAACACATAAAGACAGCTGACCTGAAAGGAGGAGGCCCCCAGACTGATAGCTGGGAATCCAGCATTGGACTTACTCAGACTTCCTTAACATGGGTCTCAGTTAGAGGGCCTGGGCAGTCTAAGGGACCTCAGACAGTGGAACCAGGATGTATCTCTGGTGCATAAAAGGACTTTGGGAGCACATTCTCCATGGAGGGTTATTCCCTCCATGGCTGGAGGGAAGGCCTAGTCCCTACTCCAAATGACTTGACAGATTTAGATGACCCCTCCTGGAAGGCATCACTCTACATGTGGATGGGGGGGAGGGGTGGGTAGTCTGGGGACATGGGTGGGTGGGAGAGAAGGAAAGAGGGAAGAAGGGAGAGGAAACTGGGATCGATATTTAAAATTTAAAAAAAGACAGAAAATATAATAAATACAATTAGTCAAATTTCAGTGACCTCATAATCTGTAATAGCCCAACACCATTCAAATGTTCAAAGTCACCTCTGATACTCAAGACAATGTCTTGACTGTGACATCTTGTAAAATGAAGACACAAATTAAACCTTTGCAACATACAATGGCTCCGCACATATTTCCATTTAGAAATGTTCCAGCCTCCAACTCATAGAGCCATCCCATGTTCAAGTGCAGTCCATATACGCTAGAAGAAAGGGTAGACAGACCCAGGCACAGACTCCCTGCTGTACTAGAGTCCACACAAGCCATCAGAAATCCAGGTAAGCTGCCCACCCATGGACCTCTCCCACTCTTTCAGTAACTCCCAATACTATCCCCAATCCAACTTCACTCCTTATTGCCGTGTCCTAGCTCTCAACTGAGGTGAAGATGCCCTGCTCTAACAAAAGACACACCAGCTGCCAGAAGTCCACATAGGCCACTTGCCCATTGACCTTCCACAATCTCACAGTGCCACTCCACTCCCACCCCCCTCTTTGGCTTTTTCAGACCATACCTTGGGCCAATATTCCCTGCTGGAACAGAGGCCATACCTGCAGTCAGATTTCCAGCCTCCAACTTGGGTTTGGGGTAACCTCTGTTCAACCATAGGTTCAGAGATCAGAAAGCAAATATATCAGAGAGCAAATATAAGCCTAGGTAGAAAACACCCATCCAACAAAAACAAAATAAGAAATAGGCATCTAGATCCATAATTACCCCAAATCCAGATACCTAGATGCCAGCTTAAGAGCACAATCAACAACAGTCAGGGCAATATGTCACCACTAGAGCTCAGCTATCCTACTACAACAAACTCTGAATATTCCAACAAAGCTGAAGCACAAGTAACAGACCTTAAAACAAACTTTTAGATGATAGAGGTCCTTAAAGAGGAAGTGAATTAACCCCTTAAAGAAAGCGAGGAAAAGGTAAACAACAAGAATGACAAAACCTAAATAAATAAAGAAGTAAATAGTTGCCCTCGGAAACACGATTCATCAGTTAACACATGTATGGTCAATTTGCAGCATGAATTGAAAATATCCAACAATTTATAGCAGGATACCATATTCAAAAGCTACATGCAAAGTGGAAAGATTCATATTGCTGAATAGGATTAGGGAAAATTAGTACAGTTCACACATTGACACAAAGTGACTTCTATACTTATCACAAAGTAGCAACAATTAAGGTGTACAATATTTGTGAAATAATAAAGGGAATGAAGAAAAAAATCTAAGCAGGAAAATATGCTGAACTTTTAACCAAAAAAAAAAAATTACAAAGAAAAATGTGGTCCTGACCAATATTACTATGATGCTATATGTACAGAAATTAAGACCTGAACTTTACAATTCCTAAAAAGTTAACTCAAAGTGACCATTAAGCTGCTGTGTGGTGATATTTCTTCCAAACACATGCTCTTGAGTTTTCTCTGCAATAAAGGTAATATCCTTCTATGGCTCTACAAACTCTCATTTTGTCTTCTTTCAGATAAATCCAGCCCTCCCTTGGCTCACACACAAAACAATGTAAAATAATTTCAAGTCTGCTCCACCATATAGATTATGGCATAACATGTGGAATCTGTGCTACCTGCACCATGCAAAGCTGAGATACCCTCACAGTCAGAAACGCACTGTGATAGCTGAGCTGTAGTTGATGACATATCCTGCCAGGTCCCCAAGTGCAGGCCAGTGCCTGGATACTAACATGCACGTGCCCACTGGGAGTGTTGTTAGTGGCTTCAGTTGAGGACCCAAGGGCGAGCCAGCATAATGCCTAAATGCCAACCATGCTGGGGCAAACCAGAGGCTCCAATAGAATAGACCAGAAAAAAGCTTTGTATGGCAGATGGAAATATTTGGAAGGCACTCAGGCTCAAAGAACAGTCTGGAGAGTGGCTTAGAGGCTAAGGAATCAAAAGGCAACCTGGTGGCAGTAAGGTCTTTAAAAGGGGCACTTGGACACCTGCCTCACTTTCCATGCATCAGGGACTTACCTGGATGGCCATTTCCCAGGCTTTCCCAGATTCCAGCCACTCCTGACATCTACAGTGACCTCAACCCGTGGGGTTTCATCATAAGCGTGGGTTGACTCCTGACCCAGCTGACTCAGGTCCTGGGGATCTTCAGGGACAGTTCCAGGGATGCAAGGAATCAGGCAGGGTGATGCTCCTGGAACACCTCTATCATCTATAGAGATATTAGCAGTTAGGCAAAGCAAGAACTGGGTTGGTGAACAAAACACATGGGCTTGTACAGCCCTACTTTCCTGCCTCCCTGAGCCAAAATTGCCAATTGCCTATTAGGCATACCATCTCCTTGAGGCAAACCCAGAAGAAATTCCTCTACTCACTTCCTCACAAGCACAATAATCCCCAGACAAACATTCAGGCAAGTCCCTCATAGACACACCCATACAATATGCTCACCCTCCTACCCCAGAAATTCCCTTCTCATAGGACCTGAGAATCCTGTTGAGACCTTAGCCCTGAAGGAAGAAGAGAAAGGGGGGATTGGCAGATATACTGATATTTGGGCCAGTGGAATATGGAGAGCAGGCCATGCATCCACTATAACCTCAGTACCCTGGAAAAGCAAACCTGGTCCTCCAGGGCAGGAGTCATACAGGACTTGGGAATGTAGAGCTACAGCTGGCAAGGTAGACAGACCCTGAGCCTTACAAGAGCTTGGGTGAAGGAGAAAACATGGCCAACAGACATAATAATAGAGGGGTGTGTGTGTGTGTGTGTGTGTGTGGTGTGTGTGTGTGTGTGTGTGTGTGAATCTAATAAGACTCTACCCCTAGACAAAGTACTACAGAAAACTAAATAAATTTGAAGGAGGAAGAAGTATTCTTTCCAAGAGATGAGCCTCCTAGTTAGTTATATAAAACAAAGTGGTCTGCTCTGAGATGATATAAATAAAGAAACTCCAAATGGATTTAGAAACTTATAATTAAATATTTGTGTGCACAAATGTATATGCAATAATAGTGACAGAAAAAAGACACATAATTTGAGGCAGAATAATTGGAAGGCATTAAGTGATTGGAGAAAGAAATGGGGAGTTGTAATATATTTATATTTTAAATAAATATGAAGAATTCTCAAAAATAAAATACAAATGGCTAACAAACACTTAAAACGTTAAACATACACTTACGTAAATTACATCTTCCCTCTGATTTCATCTCATCCCAGTGAAAAAGCCTAGGGAACAAACAAACAAACAAAAAATGACAAGTGCTGGCATTGATGTGCAGAAAACGGAACTCCATTTCAGTACTTGAGGAAATGCAAACTCAGATAAAAATCAGTATGGAGCTAACTCTAGAAGTACCATATGACCCAAGCAGTATCATGTATGTATGTATTTATGTATGTATATCCGTATTCAATTTTAGAGACATCTGCTAATCCATATTCATTGCAATTATATCTACAATAGACAGGAAATGGAAACAACCTAGATTTGCATCAATTGATGAATAAAAATTGTTAGAGTCATACTGGGTAATGAGAAAGATGAAACTATGGAACTCACAGCTAAACAGAAGAAGCTGGAAACAGTTATTTTAAGAAAGGCAACCCAGAACATGGAAGATAAACATCACACATTCTCTGTCACTGTGGAAGTTGGTGTTAAATCTCCATATATGTGCTTCAATTTTAATACCCATAGAGTTCATAAAATTAGTAAAATGCCATGTGGATAGCTATGAAGACAGGGGAGATAGAATGTACAGATATAAGGGAACACTGCACCAAGGAGGGTTAAACTTGTGTGGGGGAGTAGAAATAGAGGACAGGAAGGAGAAAGGGAAAAGATAAAACAGAAGCCCTTTGAAAAAGACATGGAAATTTACTTTAATATCACTAACTCACACTTACACAGAGACACACAAACATGACACATAGGAAGGAAAATGAGAGAATTAAAATGGACTAACTCTGAAACAGAGCAATGCTGTCCCCTACTGGACACCAGAGGGTAACAAATAAGTTGGTACCATGTATAAGTTGCTTCTTCTGGAGTTATTGCAAATTAGGTACCAAAGACCACTCAAAACATTACATTGTATTGCTGCTGCTCTTAGTTATCAAGAACTTGATGATAAGATCCTACTGCTGAAGACACTATATGTTTGAGTCATGGTCATGGCAAAATCAAAGTGGTAAAGAAGCAGACATTTTATCCCTACTGACTTGTTTTCATAGTGCTGGAAGGTACTATGCAAGCTACTGGAGGAGACAAGTCATCATCAGTCATGCCCAACTACAAACACTTCAAACTAAGCTACAGTAAAGATTGACATGGCAAGACCTTCCCACTGGTCCAATATTAGCACAAATACTATGGAAGTAAGCAACCACCTCCTGCCTGGATCTAAGTCCCTCTTCAGGGGATCTAATGCATACCATGCACCATTGTCAGACTAAGAACCGAGGGATAGACAGGTTGGTGGCCTTAGGGAAGAATGTATTACTATTATTCTGCTAAGTGGACATAGATTTAAACTGACTCAAAGAAACATATCATTATATCCATAGATCAATGGAGCTCATATCCCTCAACTTAAGTGCTTCTAATTGAATTAGAGTGTACATAACTGGCCAAGGAAAAAAGAATAAGTGACTGGAGAATGCTCAGACTTAAAATGACATATATAGCTCAGTCCCCTCCTGATTCTTGGAGATCATCATGGAAGATGTGGCAGGAAGAGCATAAAATGCAGAGATGCATTCCCCCAGATCCAATCTCCTGTGGCTCATACCTACTTCTACAACAGATAAGCAGACAAAGCTACCCTTTCCCCTGCCCACATCTCCTGAGGATTCCATGGACCATCCTCTACAACACACATTTGTTGTTTCAGCCACCAACACCAGCAGGCATTCTCTATGAACACACCAGCAGGGAAAGCCAATAAATCAGGCAGCACACAGCCGTCATACTCTCATAGAATCCAGAGAGGAAACAAAAACCAAAGCACTTAATACCCAAGCAACTAAGAAAAACCCAGAAATAAATACCTGGACCTATAATTATCCCAAACCCAGATGGATGGACACCAGCATAAGAACAGAATCAATAACAGCCAGGGTAATACGTCTCCACAGAGCCCAGTTACAAATTGTACAGCTGAAAATAGTAGTTCAAGAGCCTTATAAGTTACAAATTAAAACACTATTAATATATCATTTATACATGTCCCATAATGGTCCTAAGTAAGCAACAACCAAACATTAAAATGCACATTACCCAAGAAGAGATCTTAGATTTTATGAGCAAAGTGAGAAGCAAATGTGGCACACTTAGTGTTACTGCACACAAGAAACAAATATTTTCCTTTTAATTAACACACAGAAATTGAACTCATTCTCTTGAAAAATGTTCAAGGACCTACACAATGATCTACAGAAAATATAATTAGAGAAGAAAATAACAGCAAAATTATGCCATAAGTAACAATGGAACAGCTTGATTCTGATAACATTGAAGTCATTTGTATATACATATGATCAATCACCAAGACATATGTCTTGTGCACCTGTACATATGTGCACAGATAACACAGTGCAGAAGCCATCTACATGGTTATATACTGTGGAAGTGAATGAAAGTTATGCTGAGTCCTTAAGTCCTAATATGTCAGGCAGATCTACATATGCTTAGTGCTTTGAGGTTAGACAGACCAGACCATCTCAGTCGATCCTTAACACACATGAAAATTATTCTGAGTAATAAATAAAAGTAATAAAAAAAATAAAGTCTCAGAAGTTGCCTCAGCCAGTAAGTCAATTGCAACCAAGGCTAAGGGCCTAGTCAGACCCATAGGACCCATATGTTAGAACAATAAATTCCCTATACTTGTCCTCTGGCCTCTACAAAAGCACTGTGGTATTCTGTGTGTGTGTGTAAACAATAGAACATTGAGCACATGGGTTTACATTAACAAGACAGCTAGTGTGCTTTTCTTCTTTCATTTCCCTAATGATAGGACATCTCTGGTACCTGATAGACACTGCCCCTAACTAACTTCTGCCCATTAATTTACACTTAATCATTCCTACTAACTCTCTTACCTTACATGGCTCTTCTGAATCTTATTCCCTTTATAAGACTTCAATCAGCCCAATTAAGCTCCCAGTATAAATATACTGACTTGTGGAACTGTTTTTACATTGTAAATAACTAACTCAAATTTACTAGCAAATCATTCTAGGTTGACTTCATGAGTGGATTAATTTTAGTGCTTAAAGTTCTTACATATAAAGCAACAGTGGCTACAATTACCCCAATTCAGTATATCCACTGGTCTATGCAGTTGCTAACACAAGTTAGAAACTTCTCTAGTGCCAGACATTAGCTAGATGTCTTTGCTGTAGAACTAAGTTGGCAACTTAAGATGCATACAAATTATAATACCATCTATTGGTAAGGGAAGTCCTTTATCTTTAAAAAAAAAAAATACAGAATACATGTACTGCCAAATAATCAGTCTAGTATGAAGATTACACATGGTGCCATGGTGAGACTTCCTCCTGTAAGACTATCTGTAGCTACAGTTTACATTAATAATGCCTACAATAAACCAGTTTTATTTCAAATTCCATTTTCTATGCATCATCTCCTAACTGCTATGAAACAGAGTAACTCAGATGTTATCCAGTCAGCTGTAGTAAGTTCTTCTTGCAATCCTGACAAACAACTAAATTTGGTTACCATTACCTCCACTCTTGTTTTGTTTTGAAGTCCCCCATATCAATCTCCTCCATATGGGAATGGCCCAATGGATGCGAACAAATGCCCCCAGTCTCTGCAGCCTCTGCTGTATAGCTTTCATTAGCTGAACCACTTTCCTTTTTAACTCTACAAGAAGCATCAAACCTAGCTCTTTGGATCTGACACTAATGTTTAACTATCCACAGTACAGGGCATATGACCTCAGCACTCAGAATTGCTGGACAGCCTGGGTTGGTTCACAAAACAACAACAAAATTCCATTCAGCATAGTAAGAGCAAGACTAAGAATTTCAATACACTGAAAAATTCTTAAACCTCAGAGGGACATGAGCTGAGCAACACTTTAACTAGATCACTCTGCTTCCTGTATGGGAAATAACTAGGCAGCAAAAAGGATAACACACCACTCAAGGGGCTCTCACAGAATCACTGTAGGAGGTAGCATCAAGCAGGAAATTCATCCATTTTGGTACCAGGAAGGGTTCCACCTGAAGTGTAATCTGAGGGCAGAAATAAAGTTTTATGTACAGGGAAGATTCTAGCTTGATATTTACAATTATAGGGAACTAAAAATTTTGAATGAGTTTACCATTAGACCAGGACAAGGCTGTAAATTGATTTCAAGTGTGGCTGCGTGATCAGATGAGAATGCAAAGGGACTTTGAATATATCAGGTGTCACAGCAGCCTTTAAAGAGACTGAACATATAAACCTGAACTACCAGGCATGGTAATAATGAGAATTAGTGTCACACCACTTGTTACAGTGTCTCAAAGATGACAGCACATTGTCATCCACACTCTAGCATGCTGATGCTCTACCCCCAAACTATACTGCATACAAATACTGGGAGAGGTAGGTTTTCAGCAAACACATCAATCATAACATTATGTGACTTATATAACAGAAGTACTAAGTTCATTATACCAGTTATTTTTAAATCTAAGTAGAAATTAATTTAAGACTATTTTAAACAGCCAGTCTGGACCTCCCCATGTTTGTATTATAAAATAGAAATTTAACAAAATAGCAATACCAATTTCTCTCAAAAATAAACCAGAAATGTTAAAATAGTGGTATAAAAAAAGCTATAAGACAAATGACTTATTATAGTTGCTCAAATATAAAAATTTACAAGCTGAGTCCACTCTGAGTTCCTGCAGGCAAGATCCTTGACCCCCAAATCCGGGCCTCTGCTAAAGAAAGAGGCCTCAGCTGGAGAGTTCCAGTTTCCAGTGAGATCCCACTTTCCTGCAAAATCCCAAGTCCCAGCTCAGCCCTTGTCCTCTTCCACCAGCTATTGGCCAGAGATGAGTCTGGGCCCAATCGGGGCTGCCTGTCCCCTACAACCTCTTCCCCCCCCATGCCCGAACTCTCTAGGTTGGCCCCTTATCCTGCTGCTCCTGTATCCGGTCCTCATCCAGAGTACCCTTGGAGCTCTTATACACCCCACCCATCCCCACCGCCAGCCCACCCCCCCCTACCCTGTGCCCTACCCTACCCATGGTCCTGCTGCTCTGGTTGAGCACTGGGACAGAGGGTTGAGCCAAAAGTCCACCCTACTTCAAAGACTTCTCGGAGAAACTCTGAACAAAGGAGACCTGACTATCCACGCGGGACCACCCATAATGTCCACCTGCTTGGTCTCTGAACCCACCTCCAGTCCTCTGCTGGAGTCCCAGGCCCCTCCCAGAGATCCGCCTATCTCTGCAGAACCACTGTGAGTTCCTGCTGGCATCTTCTACTGGACCTCATCCTTGACCCCATCCCTGGGGCCCTGTCTAGGAGAAACCTCCTAGAGAGCTTGGACAACACAGAGCTACAAACATTGAATCTCACTCCCATATAAGCCCACCAGGAAAGTACCATAGAGAGAGGGGAGACCCCACCAACACCTACTGGAAGAAGCTATGGGAAAAAGGCAATACAAGAGAACACCTAACAACAGAAAGACAAGCATGACACCACCAGAATCTAGGGAATCTACATCAACTAGAATGGAACACAACAACAAAGCAGAGGAAGCAGAAGGGTACGACTTAAAAATTACGTTCATAAAAATGATAGAGGCCCTCAAAGAACATGTGTGAAAATCCCTTAAAGAAATGGAGGAAAAACAAACAAAAAAGTGAAAGGAATGGACAAATTGCTTAAGGAAAGTACAGAAAGCCAAGAAAAAACAATTAAGCAGCTAAAGTAAACAATTCAAGACTTGAAAACTGAAATAGAGAAAATAAAGGCAACACAAACTGAAGGAATGCTGCAAATAGAAAAGCTGGGCAAAAAAATCGGCAACTACAGACACAAGCATAACCAACAGACTTCAAGAGATGGAAGAGAGAATCTCAGGCACAGAAGATAAAATAGAAGAAATAGATTCATCGACCAAGAAAATCATATATCCAACAAATCCTAAACACAAAACATCCAGGAAATGTGGGACACCGTGAAAAGGCCAAACCTAAGAATAATAGGCATAGAGGAAGGGGAGGAAGCCCAGCTCAAAGGTGCTGAAAACATATTCAACAAAATCATCGAGGAAAACTTTCCAAATCTGAAGGACATGCCCATGAAAGTACAAGAAGCATACTGAACCCCAAATAGGCTGGACCAAAGGAAAAAAAAAAAACCACTCGACATATAATAATCAAAACACCTAGCATACAGAATAAGAAAGAATATTAAGAACAGTGAAGGAAAAAGGACAGGTAACATATAAAGGCAGACCTATCAAAATTACGCATGAATTATCCATGGAAACCCTCAAGGCCAGAAGGTCCTGAAAAGATGTTCTAAAAGTATTAAGAGAACACAAATGCCAGCCTAGGCTACAATATCAAGAAAAACTCTCAATCACTATAGATGGAGAAAACAAGATATTTAATGACAAAACCAGATTGTCCCAATACATATCTACAAATCCAGCCCTACAGAAAGTATTGGAAGGAAAACTCCAACCCAAGGTAGGTAACTACGCCCACAAAAATGTAGGCAACAGATAATCCCACTACAACAGAAACCAAGGGTGAAGCAGAACTAATATATTCACAATACCACTGCCAACAACAAATCTAAATCAAACAAGCATCAACAATCAATGGTCCTTACTCACCCTCAACATTAATGGTCTTAACTCACCTATAAAAAGACACAGGCTAACAGAATGGATACGAAGACAGAATCCATCCTTCTGCTGCATACAAGAAACACATCTAAGCTTCAAAGATAGACATTACCTCAGGGTAAAGGGTTGGGAAAAGATTTACCAATCAAATGGAAATAAGAAGCAAGCAGGCATAGCTATCCTAATACCTAACAAGTTAGACTTCAAACCAAAATTAGTCGAAAGAGATGAAGACGGTCATTTCATGCCCCCAATACAAAGTCACCCACATTCATAAAAGAAAAAATTCTGAAATTCAAAGCTCATATAAAACCTCACATACTTATAATGGAGACTTCAATACACCACTCTCAACACTAGATAGGGCCACAAATAAGAAACTCAACAAAGAAACAAAAGAACTAATAGAAGTTATGTCTCAACTGGGGTTAACAGACATCTATAGAACATTCCATCCAAAGACAAAAGAATATACCTTCTTTGCTGCTCCACATGGAACCTTCTCTAAAGTCGACCACATACTAGGTGACATAACAAACCTCAACAGATACAAGAGAATAGGAATAGTCCCCTGTATCTTATCGGACCACCATGCTTTAAAATTGGAATTCAACAACAATACAAAGAGCAGAAAACCTGCAAACTCATGGAAACTGAACAATGTGCAATTGGACCACTCCTGGGTCAAAGAAGAAATAAAGAAAGAAATTAAGGATTTTCTAATATTCAACGAGAATGAGGATACAACATACCCGAACTTATGGGACACCTTGAAAGCAGTGCTATGAGGGAAGTTCATTGCACTAAGTGCCCATATGAAGAAAACAGAGGATAGTCACATAAGAGAATTAACAGTGCAATGGAAAGCCTTAAAACAGAGACAAGAGAACTCACCCCATAGGAGTAGATGCCAGGAAATAATCAACTTGATGGCTGAAATCAACAAAATAGAAACCAGGAAAACAATACAAAAAAAAAAAAATCAATGCAACAAAGAATTGGTTTTTTGAGAAAATCAACGAAATAGACAAACCTTTATCCAAATGAACAAAAAAGCACAGAAAGAACATGAAAATTAACAAAATCAGAAACAAAAAGGGGAACATAACAACAGACACAGAAGAAATCCAGACAATTTTCAGGTCATAATTTGAAAATCTGTATTCCACAAAAATTGAAAATTCAAAGGAAATGGACAAATTTCTGGATAACTAGCATTTACCAAAATTAAATCAGGAACCGACAAACAACTTAAATAGACCTATAACCCACAATGAAATACAAGCAGTCATCGAAAGCCTTGCAACCAAAAAAAGCCCAAGGCCAGATGGATTCAAGGCAGAATTCTACCAGACATTCAAGGAAGAACTAATACCACTACTCCTCAAACTGTTCCACAAGATAGAAACAGAAGGTTCATTGCCAAACTCTTTTTATGAGGCCACAATAACTTTGGTACCCAAGCCTCACAAAGACACAACTAAGAAACAAAACTACAGACCAATATCCCTGATGAACATCGATGCAAAAATACTCAGTAAAATACTGCAAACCGAATTCAAGAATACATCAGAGAAATCATCCACCATGACCAAGTAGGCTTCATACCTGGAATGCAGGGATGGTTTAACATGCGAAAATCTATCAACGTGATCCACCATATAAACAAACAGAAGGGGGAAAACCATATGATTATCTCCCTAGATGCAGAAAAAGCCTTCGACAAAATTCAACACCCTTTCATGATAAAGGACTTAGAGAGGTCAAGGATAACAGGAACATCCCTAAACATAATAAGAGCAATATACAGCAAACCAACTGCCAACATCAAACTGAATGGAGAGAAACTTAATTCAATTCCTCTAAAATCAGGAAAAAGATAAAGGCTGCCCTCTCTCTCCATATCTCTTCAATATCGTACTAGAAGTTCTACCTAATGCTGTAAGACAACAAAGGAGATCAAGAGGATCCAAATTGGAAAGGAAGAAGTCTTTATTTGCTGTCTCTATTTGCAGACGATATGATAGTTTACATAAGCGACCCAATAAACTCTACCAGGGAACTGCTACAGCTGATAAACACCTTCAGCGAACTAGCAGGATACAAGATAAACTCAAAAAAATCAGTAGCCCTACTTTTTTCAGACGACAAAGAGACAGAGAAAGAAATCAGAGAAACATCACCCTTTACAATAGCCACAAACAACATAAAGTATCTTGGTGTAACGCTTACCAAACAAGTAAAAGACCTATATAATAAGAACTTTGTGGCTCTAAAGAAAGAAATTAAAGAAGATACCAGAAAATGGAAAGATCTCCCATGCTCTTGGATAGGTAGGATAAACATAGTAAAAATGGCAATCTTGCCAAAAGCAATCTACAGATTCAATGCAATCCCCATTAAAATCCCACCACAATTCTTTACCGACCTTGAAAGGATAATAATCAACTTTATATGGAAAAACAAAAGATCCAGGATAGCCAAAACAACCCTATACAATAAAAGAACTTCAGGAGGCATCAACATTCCTGACTTTAAGCTCTCTACAGGGCTATAGTTCTGAAAACAGCCTGGTATTGGCATAAAAACAGACAGGTAGACCAATGGAATCTAATTGATAATCCTGATATTAACCCACGCATCTATGAACACCTGATTTTCAACAAAACAGCTAAAATTATACAATGGGGCATGGACAGCATCTTCAACAAATGGTGCTGGCACAATTGGATGAGGGTGTGTAGAGGACTGCAGATAGACCCATGTCTGTTGCCATGCACAAAACTCAAGTCCAAATGGATCAAAGACCTCAACATCAATCCAGCCACATTGAACCTCTTGGAAGAGAAAGTAGGAAGTACCCTTGAACAAATTAGTATAGGAGACCGCTTCCTGAACATAATTCCAGGGGCACAGACACTGAGAGAAACAATTAATAAATGGGACCTCTTCAAACTTAGAAGCTTCTGTAAGGCAAAGGACACAATGGACAAGACCAAACGGCAGCCTACAGACTGGGAAAAGATTTTCACCAATCCTATATCCAACAAAGGGCTCATCTCCAAAATATTCAAAGAACTCAAGAAACTAGTCAACAAAACACCAAATAACCCTATTAAAAAAATGGGGTACAGAACTGAAGAAATAATTCTCAATAGAGGAAATCAAAAAGGCTGAAAGACACTTAAGAAAATGCTCCACATCCTTAGCTATCAGGGAAATGCAAATCAAAACAACTTTAAGGTACCATCTTACCACTGCCAGAATGGCTAAAATTAGAAACACCAGTGATGATTTATGTTGGAGAGGATGTGGAGAAAGGGGAACACTCCTCCACTGCTGGTGGGAGTGTAAACTCCTACAGCCATTTTGGAGATCAGTATGGCGGTTCCTCAGGAAAATGGGAATTAGTTTACCAGAGGACCCGGCAATCCCCCTCTTAGGCATATACCCAAAGGATTCACATCCATGCAACAAAGACATCTGTTCAACTATGTTCATAGCAGCACTATTTGTAATAGCAAGAACCTGGAAGCAACCTAGATGCCCCTCAACTGAAGAATGGATAAAGAAGATGTGGCACATCTACACAACGGAATACTACTCTGCAGAAAAAAATAATGGTATCTTGAAATTTGCAGGCAAGTGGATGGCACTTGAAGAAACCATCCTGAATGAGGTAACCCAGTCACAAAAAGAGGAACACTGTATGTACTCACTCATATATGGATTTTAGACCTAGATCAAAGGATCACCAGCCTATAATTCACACCACCAGAGGAACTAGGATACAAGGTGTATTCTAAGAGATTCATATGAAGTCCCTCACAGAACTGGGAAGGGACAAGTCCCCCAGAGCTCAGGGGATGTGGGGGGGGCAGCGAATGGAGAGAGAATTAGGAGAAAACAAGGGGGGAGGAAATGAAAACACGTGCGACCAGGAAGATTGAGCCTGGTTAGGAATAGAAGACAGGAAAGAGAGAGAGAAAGAAACAGAGAGAGAGAACAATATTGGTTTGAAGATAAAATTGAACACAAAGAAAGGTCTAGAGAACTACAAGACTGTTCCCAACTAACAATTTGAGCTTCCGTGGAAAGGCTATCATAAATGTCCTTCCTGGAGAGTGAGATCAACAACTAACTTCTCCATGGAGCCCTCAACTAATGCCTGTTGGAAACAGGAGCAAACACCCATACATAAACACTGAGTCCAACTAGAACCCAGATGCAGATGGAGAGGACAAGACCATGCTGCAGAAACACATACAGACAGCTTACCTGAACAAGGAGGAGCTAACGGCCACTAGACTGATAGCTGGGAAGCCAGCATGGGACTGACTCAGGCCCCCCTGAATATGGGTCAGCCAGAAGGACTGAGAAGTCTAAAGGACCTCAGACAGTGGAGCCAGGATGTATCCCTGGTGCACAAAAAGACCTTGCGAACACATCCCCCATGGAGGGATAACTGCCTTAATCTAGAGACAGGAGAGAAGCCCTAGTCCCTACTTCACATGACCTGTCAGATCTACATGACCCCAACTGGATGGCATTCCCCTACATATGGAATTGGGGTGGGGGGATGGGAGGGGAGGGTGTTTAGAGTGCATGTGAGAGGGCAGAGAGGGTAAAAGGAAGGGAAGGATTGAGGGAGGGAGGGAGGGAACTGGGATCGACATGTAAAATAATAAATTTAAAAAAAAAATGCTTTGACTCCAAAATTTAAGTTCAAGGACAAGTTACTGGGGAAAAGGATTTCTATTTTTGTTTCCACAGAAAATGAAAAGATGTGGATTCCTTCCAGGCTAATGTGGTTTGATCACACCAGACTGCCTGAAACAGAGTACAAGGTGATCCTACATTCAAAACAGCTGGACAAAGCAGCCTTACAGACTACAGCCAGGATTTCTGAATATTCTTAGAATCCCACATGACAGTGCCCCTTACCAGCAGGAAGTAGTTTGGAAAGAACAACGCCCAAATTCCCAAATATTGTCTATAAATGTTTGTTTTCATTTAAATGGACTTTGTTATATAAAATAAATTAAAAAAATAATAATAATTTCAATTCTAGTCTTAAATTTACATGTGAAAAAAAATACAGTTTCCACTTTAAGGATCAATCAACTCACCAACTGGTTAATAAAGGCTCTATGAATTTAAAAAAAAAAATTTACAAGCACATATGCTTAGACCATGTACAATGGTTCGACTTTGGTTGAACCATTAAGACATTCAGATTCAGCACTTCAAAAGTGTAGGCAGAAGGGTCAGGAATTCAAGGCCAGCATGGGCCAGTGTTTCAAAAAGATCACAAAATAAAAGCATTACTGAACAGCTGGTGAGAAAGCTCAGAGGGCAGAGTAGCTTGCTGCCAAGCCTGGCCTGAGTTTGATCCCCAAGCACCAAACATCGGACAGAGAACTTCTGAATTTCACGCGTGGCCACTTTCAGGGAGCTGTGGAAGTATACATCATACGGCAGTTGATAATTCAGGTGTCAATCCACCAGATAGATAATTCTCTGGTGGAGATAATTCTGTCACACAAGGCTTCCAGGACCAATGACTCTGAAATCCGGTGGTCCTGTGTCTGTAATTTCTCTCACGAGCCACTTTATTTCTTCCCTAAGAACTGCTATGGGTGTTTTCCCCACTGCTTGTGTTTTTATTATATGTATTTATTCCATCTATTGGAAGATGACTTCTCACTAACCTGTATAATTTTGATTTATAGAAAATTTACTAGGATATGTTTACTAGGATCTATTGTCCCTCGAGGACTGTAAGATGCTTATGAGACTGCTTTGTTTCTTTTACTCAAGCTAACACAAGGAAATAACAAATTCTCCTCAAAGACAAACTGTACACAATTAGTTCATTTCTACCTCAGAGCAAGTTCAAATTAGACTAAAGCTAAATAGATCATAAGCTTAAAACTTTACAATTATGTACAAGGTCAAAATTGCAGGTGTCTGGTCTTGTTAGATGTAAGACCTTTAAAGATTTATAATGAATTGGGGTGGTATAGCAGGTGTCTACATAAAGCATCTGAAGGAACGCATACCAGTTCTTCACTTGCCAAGTGTGTTAATAAAGACCTATACCTCAAAGTTTGTCACACTGGGCACTGTGACCCTCCCTCTGGCCACAGTCTTACTCCTGAAACCTTGAAACCTTGTGTTACCATGGTAAACAGCTCTGCACTTACCACTCACCCAGTGAGATGTAACTCTTGGAATTTCTTCAAGCCTCTGGGGGGAAAGTATATATTTAAACTAGGTGGACAAGAAGCTAAGAAGAATTAGAATTGGGACAGAGAATTAGTACTAAAAATTATAGGACAAGAGAATTATAATTAGGGCAGAACAATAAAGAGACATGACTGGGGCAGCACATGGGTAAGATTTTTCTGAAACCCCTCTGATTAGAAAGATACTAAGTTCTTTTTGCTGCTCTGTCTTCTAACCTGAACCCTGGAAGGCAGTCTTGTGGAGCCAGCCTCCCAAGGTACCTATACCTACTACACAAAAATACCTGAATGATATTTAAAAGAAAAACATGGTATATACTCACTCATATATGGCTTTCAGACATAGAGGAAAGGATTACCAGCCTACAATCCACGCCACCAGAAAAGCTAGGAAACAAGTAAGACCATCAGAGAGAGATACATGATCCCCTGGAGAAGGGGAAAAGGACAAGATCTCCCAAGCAAATTAGGAGAATTGGAGGGAGGAGAGTTTGGGAGAATGGGAGGGGAAAGGTGGGCATGAGTGAACAGGAAGATTGAGTCAGGAAATAATAGAGGAGAGCAAGAAAAGAGACACCATAATAGAGGGATTATAGGTTTTAAGAAAAATCTGGCACCAGAGAACTATAAAGATGACCCCCAACTAACAATCTAAGCAATAGTGGAGAGGCTACCTTAAATACCCTTCCCAAATAATGAGATTGATAACTACCTTATATGCCATCCTAGGGCCTTCATGCAGTAACTGATGGAAGCAGAAGCAGACACCCACTGATAAACACTGAGCCAAACTCCTGGAATCCAGTTGCAGAGATGGAGGAGTGATGAGCAAAGGGGTCAAGACCAAGCTGGAGAAACCCACAAACAGCTGACGTGAACAAGGGAGAAGCTCATAGACCCCAGTCTGATAGCTGGGAAACCAGTAGAGAACCGACCCAGACGCTCTGAACGTGGGTGTCAGTTAGGAGGACTGGGCAGTGTATGGGGCCTCTGGTAGTGGATCAGTATTTATCCCTAGTATATGAATGGACTTTGGGAGCACATTCCACATAGAGGAATACTCTCTCAGCCTAGACACATGGGGGAGGGGCTAGGCCCTGTCCCAAATGATATGACAGACTTTGAAGACTCCCATGGAAGGCCTCACCCTCCCTGGGGAGCAGAAAGAGGATGGGATGGGGGTTGTGAGGAGGAGAGGGAAGGACAGGAGGGAGAGGGAACTGGGATTGACATGTAACACAAGCTTGTTTCCAATTTAAATTTAAAACAGGAAAATAAAATGAAAGAACAGGTTAAGAAAAACAAATATTAGTATATTAAATTCTGTACTAACACTAAATTTTTTCCACAGATTAACAACAAAACCCAAATAAGTAAAGTAAATAAATGATCCTTGGGAACATGATGAATAAATATTAAGAGACTGTATATAGTCAATTTGCACCATAAATTGGATACAATCCAAAGACAATGCCCAAAAATTCATAACAGGAAAGCTTTGATTCCAAAGCTACAAGCAAGTTGGGAACACTCAGAATGCTTAATGGGATTATGAAAAAAACAGTATGCAGATTGACACAATGTGACTTCTAGATTTACCACAAGAGCTACAATAATCAAGAAAGAATGTATACACTATTTCTGAAAGAATAAAGTGGATGGAGAGAAAAAGCCAAGAACAAAACCAGGAAAAATATAGTCAAATTTTAATCAAAAGATCAAAGGAAATTCAGCCAGGAAAACTGTGATCTTGACCAATGTTACCAAGCTACCTTTGATTCTATGTGTATAGAAATTAAATAAATACAGACTTCAAAACTCATACAAAATTAACTCAAAGTGACTCTTAAACTATTATGTTTCTTAGTCCCAAGCTACTGATATTTCTTACAAACAGAGAGGCTCCATGTTCTAGAGCCCTTTCTGAAAATGGAGGTGATCTCCTCTAGAGCCTATAGAGAGCTACAACCCTTCTTGTACACGTTGGTTTCAGGCAAACCGAGCCCTATTGGTGCCCAATCACACAACAATGGAGAAGAGTAATTTAATTTTGCTTCCTGCCATGTATATTGTGGCACAAAATGCAGTATATGCCCTATCCACCGGCCAACAGCATACAATATCAAGATACCTCTGGAGCTCAGAAACTCATTTTGTACCTTGGAACTGAACTTCAGTGAATCCAACCATGGTGGCTGGCAGTAGCAGAAATTGAAAAGCATTCCATTATATTGATGAAGGATGATCCCCATCACCTCTTTCTACCAGTTTCTAAATTGTTTTGTAACATTTATACAACGAATCTGAAAAGGGAATGCAATGTTCAGAACTTCTAGAAATCAGATCTTCAGTTTTTTCATTCTGTCTTCCAACTGCACACCAAAAGCAATGCCTGTGTGTGTACACTGAACACTGATATTACAAGTATCACAGCCCCTCATAGTCAGGACATCAGAGCCTCTCCCTTCCCCTCAGAATCCACATTCAGCAAGTCTCAGAGGCCAAAGACCACTGCCCAGGTCACCACAGGTAACAAAAGAACCTCATTCTGGCTCATGGTACAGCCCAGTCCCAGCAGCTCAGATTCTGATAGCTCACCCAACCTGCTCTTCCTGGTCTGGGAACAGTGCTCCCCACACTCACCATGGCATTGCTGTGGTCTTCCTCACAGCTCCCTACAGCAGAACCAGAGGAGAAACCTGAAAAGAACTTGTAAGCTACCTCAAACTGGGGCTCCTGATTGATAAGTCTTGCTGAGTCCCTCATTAGCTAAGACCACACAGCTGGGCCTCAGGACATTAGAGGTTGCTCTACCCGGTGAGCAGTGATCAAATGGCTCTAGGACATCACAGGTCTTCCCAGCACTGCCCTTACAGCCTATGGTCAGACAGGGCCCTTGTCTGGGAAATTTGCAGTTTAGTATACTCTTCCATTCTCCCAGAAAACTTCCTGTTCCTCTTCCAAAGCACAGGGTCCTTTGTGTGCACATTCCATTACACACTCAATGTCCAGTGCAACCAACCCTTGCTTCATAGCTCAGAGGTCCTATAGCCAAACATGGGTCACATTCAAACAGTAATTGTTGTTGAAGCAATCAGAGGCCATGGATCAGAAAATAATGAAAGGTCCATGGGAGGGCTTGGAGACAGGAAATAGATAATGGAAATGATGTAATTATAACCCCACAAAATTATGTTTGAAAGTTAAAGAGGCTTTATGGCCTTATGATCCCAGGGATTTGTATTAGAGGAATCCATGTACTATTTATGCTATTTCTCTCAGGTTGTACATCTTCAACCTAGGAAACACAGTCATGTTAGGCAGGGGCACACCATTTTATTTAGATCTTCTATTTGGTTGAAATAGTACACCTACAGTAAGTTGGTTTCATGAAAGTTTAGTTCTTTATTCAGATTCTTGATTGCCAGATATATGGGGGGAAGAAATGGCCAGTCAGGGCATTGATTGATCATTTAAAATTGATTCTCTCACTACTCACAGCTAATGTCTACTACTGTCACAGCAGGAAAGCTTTCACCCTCCTGCTCATTCCTACCTGTGCTGTGACTACACCTGCTATGCAGCTGTCCAGTGAATGTAGGTCCCACTTCATCTGTAAATTAGCAACATAACCTAGAGAAGTTGGAGGACACTCATTCACTGGTCTGTTTTTCCTTCTCAAAGACAAGTCAGGGCCCGGCTTGGAAAGAGTTACAGGATTGTCCTCCCAGCACTGGACAGGAGATAGGATTAAATGTTCAAAACAATTCTAAATTACATAGCGTGGAGCAAGCCTGAGCTATAGGAAACATGGATTTACACCAGTGGTTCTCAGCCTTCCTAATGCAGTTCCTTATGTTGTAGTGCTCCCCCAACTATAAAATTATTGTCAGTGCTATCTATAACTATAATTTTGCTACTGTTATTAACTAATATATATATCAGTTATATATATATCAGTTAATAACAATATATATACGTGTGTGTGTGTGTGTGTGTGTGTGTGTGTGTGTGTGTGTGTGTGTATGAATGTTTTCCTATAGGCTTAGGCCTCTCCCAAGATAGGATCATTTGATTCCCCCAAAGGGAGTCCTGATCTCCCCAAGATGAGAACCACTGCTCTAAACTGATATAAATAAACAAATAAAGCTCAAGAAAAATGGAATGGAATTCTTAACGAGCAGAAACATCCGAAAATAGAAACAAATAGAGATTAGACCGGTAATTCATTTAAAGAAAATTAAATTTTAAAAATGATATCAATAATTGACTTTTCAAAATGATAAGAATGACTAGAAAGACACTTAGTTATACTGACTTTGAAACAATAGAGTAAGCACTTTCCTGGTAGAGAGAATGCCATTAATAACACATTGTATGACTTTGTCCCATGTAAAATGTTAGCTGCTGAGAGCTGTAAACTGACACAGATTTACAGCTAATGGCCTGTGTCTCAAACTTCTGATTCTACTTAAAACTATGTCATCCAGGACTGCACATATATGCATAGTAGAGTGCCCTAACTGGAAACTGAATACTCAGTAATTCAAGCTACCCTCCCAAAACCATACGCCCACCAATTCTATCTGTCTTCATTCACACTGAAGGATTAATACATGCAGGGAAATTCCACAGAAAGTCACTCACCCTGTCCCATCAAGTCCTTCTACATGATGGACACCCCTGCAACTCACTGCCTGCCTCAAACTTCAGTCTCTGATCTAGCTATTGTCTAGTCTGTTTCCCCTGAAGTGTACACAGTACACTGTTCCTCCTCTTCTAGTCTGAAGGGAGAAGCCATGCTCCACACACAAACCCTTTTCCTGTTACTGCAATGGACAGTCCATTGTGTGACTCAGACTGGTCATTTTAGAACTCTGTGGTGCTACAGACTTGTAATCTAGGAATTTAGTGTGGCTAGTCAGGGGTATACCAAGGGCAATGCCCTGTGGGGCTACAGACAGGGTTCAAGTTCACCTTTATCAACACAGGAAACCTTGACTCAAAACAGCCTTTCAAAAAGCTGTTCTAGAATTAATGCACCTTTATGGCACACCAGGGCTTAATGTTGGTTGTGACTCTGTAATGCCCCTTGAGCAGCATGTCAGAGGCCTGTTCTTTGATTGCAGGGGGTGTTTGCTGATAAATCAGGTTTGTCTCCTTTGTTATAGGAACAAACATTTACATCTTATCATACTAATCTCTAACAGACCTGGTTGGCATACTACTTCTCTGTGAGGAATTACATAAATTGTACTTTGTGTGGCTTAATGTCTCATAAGAATTAAGAAATCCTCATACCAACAATTCTATTACCAGCAGTTCTACTCTTCTATATTACGATTTGGCAGTGGAGTGCTTGCTACTCTACACAGGAGACACCGTTTGCAAGCTCCACAAAATTAATTCCAGATGGATGCTACACCTAAATGTTAAATGTGCATTAGAGAGACCAGGGCTCTCCAAGTTTGGCAAACCTGCCTTCCATCTCAGTACAATACAAGCACTACAGGCGCCAGCATTTCACAGTGACATCAACAAGAAGTATAATTCTAAGCACCAATGCCCGGCACAGTCGGTGGAGTAAAGGTATTCAGAGACTAACCCCACCCCACCCCCCAGCCCAGAGAGTTCCAAGGACCAGGCAGGACCACAGAGAGAACACGCAGGGTACACAGGACCAGGCAAGAACATGCCTGATTCTGTTTGTCCGCTGGTTCCCACTCAGCAGCGGGAGGACCCATCCCACCCACTCTCCCGGACCAGCCCCCCCTCCCCACGCCCGCTCCTCCCATTCTGACGACAGCAGTCCCTCGCTCACTATGGCAGGTCACTCCTCCCCGTCTGGGGACAGAGGCCCCTCACTCACCATGACTGCTTAAACCGCCAGTTCTCTCCTCACAACACAGCACACAGGCAAACTTCGGCCTGACAACCGGAAGAACCCTCCCATCTTACTGGCGGGTCTGCTGGAGAGTCTGATTGGCTCCTGAGGCCTGAGTGACAGGGCTGGTAAACTGAAGGGACACAGCACAATAATTCCCAGCCCTGGCTTTCACCACAAGCACAAATTGGCTGGAGATTTTGCATCAAACTGAAACATAAACCTCTTGTTAATATATACCAATGGGTACAGTTTTAAAAGGAAGTATACAAATTCAAAAAGAGGCTAATCAGACAATGTTGCACAAAAGGAAGACAGGGGATCTCAAAACATTATAAACATAGTCCACAAAGGCAATGGGACTGATAACCACAGACCCATGTGCAAAGACTTGGATTCTCTGGATCTGAAGCAAACCCTTCACAAAGGCCCTCATTCCAGACATTTACCAGCTCTCCCAAGCATATGTCAGGTTTTAGAGAAGGAGCTCTGCTTCTTTCTCTAACCTCCCAAGGCAGGCAGGTTGCCAAACTTGGAGAGGCCTATTTTCTCAAGTATCTTCTAGAACTTCTGCACTTGTAGTTCGACATTTAGTTGTAAGATCCATTTGGAGTTAATTTTGTGGAGGTTGTAAAGGGCATCTCAGTACCTTAGTAGCAGTCCATTACTAAGTTGTGATGTAGACGAGTAGAATTGTTGATATAAAGGATTTACCAATGCTTAGGAGATAGTAAGTCACACACAGGAGAATACCCCAAAGATAAGTAGTGTGTTAACCATGCCTATTAGATATTAGGATGCTAGCCGGGTGTTGGTGGTGCACCCCTTTAATCCCAGCACTTGGGAGGCAGAGACCGATGGATCTCTGTGAGTTCAAGGCCAGCCTAGTCTACAGAGCTAGTTCCAGGACAGGCTCCAAAGCAATACAGAGAAACCTTGTCTCAAAAAAACAAACAAAAAACAAAAAAAGAAAAGAAAAGAGAAATTAGGATGCTAGGATATAAGTGTTTGTTCACCTTTTATGTATATTGTTATTGGTTACAGGTCTGTACTAGAAACAGCTAATGGGAGGCTCATCCATGAAGAGGATAAAGACATCCTCTGTGTAAAGGTCTCACTATGGTAAGCTGGAGCATCAGAGTTTTAAGAGGGCTTTTTCAGTTGTATTGTACTGGATGCTGTAAACATCAACTCAATGATGGTTTGTTACGTATATGCTGTATCTTTCAATTGTCTACATATACCCACTAAAAAACAAAAGCATGGTTATATGAAGACTTGTGCTTTCTCTAAGGTTCAGTTTAACTGATTGTACTCAGGAAATTTTAATTTATCATATTATCTTATACACAGTTTCTATTCAGCTTTTTTATTTAATTATTGCTCATCACTGTCTTAAGACAAACAACTGGCACCTTCCTATGATCAGCTCTGCCTGCTTACAAAGAATAACAGCCACCAGGTTTGCTGACTGCTTATATGCCATCATAGGAGGAGGATTCCCTTCTTCTGAGTATACAGCTTCTTTCCCAGGCAACACCTGTAAGCAATTCAGCCCTAAGGACATGTGACTTGTGGTTTTGGGAAAGGCTCAGGAGGAGGTGGATTATGCATATACACCTATGAGGAAGCCATCTTAAAAGAGGGAGTTTACCGTGAGTGCTCTCGGGCTTACCTCCTACATACACTGAGGAATGAAATATAGTGCTATTGACATGGGCAGTGGAAGAGTAGGGGAAGGGTGAGCTCCATATATACAGCTACGGGAGATTCATTGTACACACAGGGTGGAGACATTCCTGTGTGGCTGTTTTTGGGTATCTGTCTTAGTTAGGGTTTCTATTGTTGTGAAGAGACAACATGATTACACCAACTCTTATTAATGGAAAACATTTCCTTGGGTTTGGCTTACAGTTTTAGACGGTTTGGTCTATGTTGTCATGTTGGGAAGCATGGTGGCATGCAGGCAGACATGATGCTGGAAAAAGAGCTAAGTTCTACATCAAGATCAGCAGACAGTAGGAAGTGACTATTACACTCTTCCTCCAACAAGACCACAGCTAATCCAACAAGGCCACACTTCCTGATAGCCACTCACTGTGGGACTATGGGGGGCATTTTGATTCAAACCCCCACAGTATCTACACTCCTGTAAGTATCACCTTAAAAATGTCCCATAATTAAGTTCAATAAAGTCATTGGTTCCCCCAGAGTATACTTTGGTGAATTTGTACTTGTCTTTGTCATGGGAACTTATGGGGATGGGATGGACATTGCTTTTCCCCCTTCCACCTGGGAGAAAATTCTCACAACAGATCATAAATATATTTGCTGATGTTCCTATGTCTCATGGTATTAGGAAAAGGAACCAGTACATAAAGGCACATGTTAAAAAATTTATACATGAAAATGGCCTTAGTAACAAGTTACTGGGGAAAAGGATTTCTATTTTTGTTTCCACAGAAAATGAAAAGATGTGGATTCCTTCCAGACTAATGTGGTTTGATCAAGCCAGACCACCTGAAACAGAGTACCAGGTGATCCTACATATCAAAACTGCAGCAATTGGAGGAAAGGGACCCCTGAAACACTGGCTCCACCTATACAGACAGGAGGAAGAGATGTAAGAATCTACCCAACAACATAAAGAGGAATATGACACCAGGAACTAGTGGTTCTACAACCGCAAGCCCTGAACATCACAAGGCAGATGAGGCAGAAGAAAACAATCTTAAAAAATCTTTATGAAGATGATTGAGGCATGTCATGAGCCACGGAACTCTGACATCACAGAGGTCAGTCACCTTGACTACTGCAGACTCCTCAGACTTCAGTAGTTGGTCTGCCAATTGCTGTAACTATCTTTGGTGTTTAGCACTAAGGAGAAAAAAGAGAATTTCAAATCCATTTAAAGGCTCTCCCTTCCAGGCTCTGCTGAAAAGGTATTCTTCTAATCTCCACTTTTGATCCTTAGGCTAGACTGGTGGTCTCAGGAGATATCCTCTCTTGATTCCTCCAGACTGTGTGAACTAATTCTTTCACTTCAGCTCTGGCTTTATGAGAAGCTACTTAAGTTAAATGCTATCCCCTAAAGAAAGCAGACAGTATATGTTAGAGGAGGAATTTTCTGAACTACATGGCAGAAAAATAAGAGTGAATCTCTTAAAATGACTGTTGGAGTTATAGGGAGGTTTTATGTTCTGCTCAGTGCAGATTCCTTAAATATTTTGACCAGGATTATTGGTAGATAGTGATCACATTTCATCCTAAATTCTACAAATCTGTTCTCAGGAATTTTTTGATGTTTCCAAAATTATTTGCTGTCCTTCTGCACCTATTTTCCAACATTTGAACAGGAATGAATGAACTTTACAAGAAACCTAATTCACTTGAATTTTTATGCTACCATGTAGCTAAATTAGAACTACTTGTTCACATGCCTTGTCAAACTGTCAGTCTGGGGACGACCGCTCTTTCCTTTCCTCTTTTTTTTTTTTTTTTTTTTTTTTTTGATCATCCCTTACTTAGTAAATGCATTATATTTATGCTATTCTTCCTTGAAGAATGGAGCATAGAAAATTAAATAAATGTAATATGTATGTACACATACACATACATGGGGTGTATAAGCAAACATACTGTATAGGTCATTATACTGAATATATTAATGGGATCTCTAGTCTAGTAATTCATCCTCTTCAAAGTTGTACGACTGTACATTTTCATTCCTTGATTTTATGATGTCTATAAATCCTGGACATGCACCTAATTGAAGTCTTTTCTTAGTTTTACCCTTTTTTTGCATTATAGAATTTATTTTACGCTAGTAGCTTTAAACAGACATTCTTGTTAAGTAATTATGAATGGCAGTCTGACCATATACTCGATACTCCAGGAGGCACTCATTTTCATGTGGCCACCAAGTAAGGCAATTTTTTTTTTTTACTTATGAAAAGAGACCTAAATATTTTTAGAATCAGTTTTTGTGTTCTATTAAACATAGCTATAATGATATATTATTTACGATTTAATAAAGATTGCCTCAGGATTCAGAAATCAAAGCCAGCCACACTAGTTAGCTACAGAAATTAGGCAGTGGTGGCACACACCTTAGACAGGCAGATGGATCTCTCTGAGTTCAAGGCCATCCTGACCTATACTCTTAAGAGTAACAGAGCTAATGCCTTTAAGCCCAGCACCAGGGAGGTAGACACAAGAGGATATGACCAGGCAGAGAAAGAACTATGGGAGTAACCCTCCATAGGGAATGTGCACCAGGGATAAATCCTGGTACCACTGTCAGAGGTCCCTTAGACTGCCCATACCCTCTAACTGAGACCAATGTTCAAGGGTTCTGAGTCAGTCCAATGCTGGATTCCCAGCTATCAGTCTGGGGGCCCATTAATTACTCCTTGTTCGGGTCAGCTGTCTCTGTGGGTTTCTGTAGCCTAGTCCTGTCCTCCCTCTCTGCATCTGGATTCCAGGTCAGTTCGGTGTTTAGCTGTGGGTGTCTGCTTCTGTTTCCATCAGCTACTAGATGAGGGCTCTATGATGGTGGATAAGTTAGTCATCAATCTCATTATTAGGAAAGGGCATTTATGGTAGCCTTTCCACTGTTGCTCAAATTGTCAATTGGGGTCAGTCTTATAGGTCTCTGGACACTTCTCTAGAGTCATTTTTCTCTTCAAACCTATAATGACTCCTTTTATGGTCTCTCTCTCTCTCTATGTCTCTATCTCTCCCTCTCCCTCCCCCCTCTCTCTTTCCCTCTCTCTTTCCTCTCGTCTATTCCTCCCCTGACTCAATCTTCCCAGTCCCACTTGCTTTCCTCTCCTTCCCTTCTCTATCTCCTAGCTCCCTCTCCACTCACTGCTCTCCTACTCCCAATATACTCAGGAGATCTTGTTCCTTTCACGTTCTGTGAGGGACCTTATATGAATCTCTTAGAACCCTCCTTGTATCCTAGTTTCTCTGGCAGTGTGAATTATAGGCTCCTTTGTTCTATGTCTAAAATACATATATGAGTGAGTACATATTGTGTTCCTCTTTTTGTGACTGGGTTACCTCATTCAGGATGGTTTCTTCAAGTGCCATCCATTTGTCTGTGAAATTCAAAATCCCATTGTGGTTTTCTGCAGAGTAGTATTCCATTGTGTAAATGTGCCACATCTTCTTTATCCATTCTTCAACTGAGGGGCATCGAGGTTGCTTCCAGGTTCTTGCTATTACAAATAATGCTGCTATGACCAAATGTCTTTGTTGCATGGATGTGGGTCATTTGGGTATATGCGTAAGGGGGGAATAGCCAGGTCCTGTGGTACCATTTTCCTAAGGAATCGCCATACTGATCTCCAAAATGGCTGTACAAGTTTGCATTCCCACCAGCAGTGGAGGAGTGTTCCCCTTTCTTCACATTCTCTCCAGCATGAGTTGTCATTGAAGTTTCTAATTTTAGCCATTCTGGCAGGGGTAAGATGTTATCTCAAAGTTGTTTTGATTTGCATTTCCCTGATAGCTAAGGATGTTGAACACTTTCTTAAGTGTCTTTCAGCCTTTTTGATTTCCTCTATTGAGAGTTCTCTCTTCAGTTCTGTACCCCCTTTTTAATAGGGTTATTTGGGGTTTTGGTGATTAGTTTCTTGAGTTCTTTGTATATTTTGGAGATTAGCCCTCTGTCAGATGTAGGATTGGTGAAGATCTTTTCCCAGTCAGTGGGCTGCCATTTGGTCTTCTCAACTGTGTCCTTTGACTTACAGAAGCTTCTCAGTTTGAGGATGTTCCATTTTTTAATTGTCAATCTCGGTGTCTGTGCTACTGGAGTTATGTTCAGGAAGCTGTCCCTGCACCAATTTGTCCTACTTTCTCTTCTAAGAAGTTCAGGGTTGAAGGATTTATGTTGAGGTCTTTGATCCATTTGGACTTGAGTTTTGTGCATGGCGACAGACATGGGTCTTCTACACACCCTTATCCAATTGTGCCAGCACTATTTGTTGAAGATGCTTTCCTCCTCCCATTATATATTTTTAGCTGTTTTTTCAAAAGTCAGGTGTTCGTAGGTGTGTGGGTTAATATCAGGAGTTCTGATCCATTCCATTGGTCTACCTGTCTATTTTTGTGCCAATACCAAGCTGTTTTCAGGACTATAGCTCTGTAGTGGAGCTTAAAGTCGAAGATGGTGATGCCTCCTGAAGTTCTTTTATTGTACAGTGTTGTTTTGGCTATCCTGGGTGTTTTGCTTTTCCATGTAAAGTTGATTATTATCCTTTCAAGATCAGTAAAGAATTGTACCGGGATTTTGATGGGGATTGCATTGAATCTGTAGCTTGCTTTTGGCAAGATGGCCAGTTTTACTATGTATATCATACCTATGGAAGAACATGGGAGATCTTTCTTTTTATGGTTTCTTCTTTAATTTCTTTCTTTAAAGACACAAAGTTCTTGCTATGTAGATCTTTCACCTGTTTGCTAAGTGTTACCCAAACATACTTTATGTTGTTTGTGGCTATTGTAAAGGGTGATGTTTCTCTGATTTCTTTCACAACCCCTTTGTTGTCTGAATAAAGTAGGGCTACTGATTTCTTTGAGTTTATCTTGTATCCTGCTAGTTTGCTGAAGGTGTTTATCAGCTATAGGAGTCCCCTGGTAGAGTTTTTTGGATTGCTTCTGTAAACTATCATACCATCTGCGAATAGAGACAGTTTGACTTCTTTCCAATTTGGATCCCCTTGATCTTTTGTTGTCTTATTGCTTTAGCTAGAATTTAAAGTACAATATTGAAGAGACATGGAAAGAGAGGGCAGCCTTGTCTTGTGCCTGATTTTGGAGGAATTGCCTTAAGCTTCTCTCCATTCAGTTTGATGTTGCTGCATATTGTATATTGCTTTTATTATGTTTAGGAATGTTCCTGTTATCCCTGATCTCTCCAAGACCTTTATCATGAAAGGGTGTTGAATTTTGTCAAAGGCTTTTCAGCATCTTGGGAGATGAGCTTGTGGTTTTTCTTTTTCAGCTTGTTTATATGGTGGATCATGTTGATAGATTTTTGTATGTTGAACCATCCCTGCAACCCAGGGATGAAGCTACTTGGTCATGGTGGATGATTTCTCTGAGGTATTCTCATCAATGTTCTTTAGTTTTATTTCTTAATTGTGTCTTTGTGTGGCTTGGGTACAATGTAATTGTACCTTGTAAAAAGAATTTGGTAATGAACCTTCTGTTTCTATTGTGTGGAACAATCTGAGGAGTATTGGTATTAGATCTTTGAATTTCTGGTAGAATTCTGCACTGGAGCCATCTGGCCCTGGGCTTTTTTTTGTTTGGGTGGCTTTTGATGACTGCTTCTATTTCATTAGGGGTTATAGGTCTATTTAAGTTGCTTATCTGTTCTTGATTTAACTTTGGTAAGTGATAGCTATCAAGAAATTTGTTCATTTCTGTTGAATTTTCAAATTTTGTGGAGAAGAGGTTTTCAAAATATGACCTGAAAATTCTGAGGATTTCCTGTGTGTCTGTTGTTATGTCCCCCTTTTCATTTCTGAGTTTGTTAATTTGCTTTTTGGTTAGTTTGGATAAAGGTTTGTCTATGTTGTTGATTTTCTTGAAAAACCAACTCTTTGTTGCATTGATTTTTTGTATCATTTCCTGGTTTCTACTTTATTGATTTCAACCTTCAAATTGATTATTTCCGGGGTGAGTTTGCTTCTCTTTTTTTCTAAGGCTTTCAGCTGTGCTGCTGATACTCTAATGTGACTATCCTTTGTTTTCTTCATATGGGCATTTAATGCAATAAACTTCCCTCATAGCCTTGCTTTCAAGGTGTCCCATAAGTTCAGGTATGTTATATCCTCATTTCGTTGAATTCTAGGGAGTCTTCAGTTTTTTTGTTTATTTCTTCTTTGACCCAGGTATGGTAAAATTGCGCATTGTTCAGTTCCCATGAGTTTGTTGGGTTTCTGGGATTTGTGTTGTTGAATTCCAACTTTAAAGTATGGTGGTCTGATAAGATTTTTTTGTATCCGGTGAGGTTTGTTATCTTTCCTAGTATGTGGTTGATCTTAGAGAAGGTTCCATGTGGAGCAGAGAAGAAGGTATATTCTTTTGTGTTTGGATGAAATGTTCTATAGATGTCTGTTAAACCCAATTTGTACATAACTATTGTTAGTTCTTTTGTTATTTTGTTAAGTTTCTGTCTGGTGTGCCTGTCTAGTGATAAGAGTGGGGTGTTGAAGTCTCCCACTATGAGTATGTGTCGTTTTATGTAGCTTTGAGTTTTAGTAGAGACTTACAAATGTGGGTGCCTTTGTATTTGTGTCATAGATGTTCAGAACTGAGACTTTATGATGATGGATTTCTCCTGTGATGACTATGAAATGATCTTCATCTGTTTTGATTCCTTTTGGTTTGAAGTCTAACTTTTTAGATATTAGGTTAGCCATGCCTTGTAGGGAGCCGTCCCTGCATTCTCCATTACAAGATGGTGCCTGCATCCGGCTGGCATTGAGAGTAAACAAGTCAGTGCACAGGTGCAGGGTGATTTTCCCTCCCTTGGCCTCTGCCTCTCCCGTGGCATCATATGGGCTGATGGGCTGCAGCCAATCAGGAGGTGACACGTCCGAGGCGAAGGTTGTAAACCTATATAAGGGTTGGATTTTGGATGTTTGGGGTCTCCGCTCTGTAAGCTTATGCTCTCCCTCTCAAGATGCATTAAAGCTTTACTGCAGAAGGATCCTGAGTGTGCCGCGTCGTTCTTGCTGGCGAGACAGTAGCGCGGGACGCCTGCTTGCTTCTTGGGACCATTTGATTGGAAGATGTTTTCCCAACCCTTTACCCTGAAGTAATGTCTGTCTTTGAAGCTTAGATGTGTTTCTTGTATGCAGCAGAAGGATGGATTCTGTCTTTGCATCCATTCTGTTATCCTTTGTCTTTTTATAGGCAAGTTAAGATTATTAATGTTGAGGGAAAGTAAGGGCCATTGATTTTTAATGCTTTTTTGTTTTAGATTTGTTGTTGGAAATGGTATTATGAGTCTATTTTCCCTGCTTTTTATTTGTGTTCTGGTGAAGTGGAATTATCTATTGCCTATGTCTTTGTGAGCATAGTTAACTTCCAGAACTTTCAGTAGGACTGGGGTTGTGGATACATATTGTGAAAATCTGGCTTTGTCATTGAACATCTTGTTTTCTCCATCTATAATGACTGAGAGTTTTGCTGGGTATAGTAGCCTGGGCTGGCATCCATGGAGTCTTAGTACCTGTAGAACATTTATTCAGGACCTTCTGGCCTTGAGACTTTCCATGGAGAAGTCAGGTGTAATTTTGATAGGTGTGTCTTTATATGTTACCTGGCCATTTGTCTTCTCTGCTCTTAATATTCAGGACCTTCTGCCCTTGAGAGTGTCCATGGAGAAGCCTGGTATAATTTTTATAGGTCTGTCTTTATATTTTACCTGGCCTTTTTTCTTCTCTCCTCTTAATATTCGGAACCTTCTGCCCTTGAGAATTTCCATGGAGAAGTCTGGTATAATTTTATAGGTCTGCTTTTATGTTATCCTTCCATTTTCCTTTGCTGCCCTTAATGTTCTTTCTTTATTCTATATGTTAGTTGTTTTATTGTTATGGTGGGAGGGGTCTTTTTTCTTTGGTCTAGTCTATTTGATGTTTGGTATGCTTCTTGTACTTTCATAGGTATGTCCTTCTTCAGATTGGCAATGTTTTCTTCAGTGGTTTTGTTGAATATGTTTTCTGCACTTTTGGGCTGGGCTTCTTCGCCTTCTTCTATGCCTATTATTCTTAGGTTTGGCCTTTTCACAGTGTCCCACATTTCCTGGATGTTTTGTGGTAAAGATTTGTTGGATTTAAGATTTTCTTTGGTCAATGAATCTATTTCCTCTAGTTTATCTTCAGAGCCTGAGATATCTCTTCCATCTCTTGTTTTCTCTTGGTTATGCTTGCATCTGTAGTCCCTGGTCGTTTGTCCAGTTTTTATATTTCCAGCATTCCCTCAGTTTGTGTTTTCTTTATTGTCTCTATTTCAGTTTTTAAAGTCTTGAACTGTTTGAATTGTTTCCTTCATCTGTTTGATTGGTTTTTCTTGGCTTTCCTTACTTTCTTTAAGATTGGTTTTTCTTGTAGTTTTTGTTTGGTCTTCAATTTTTTGTTTGTTTTGTCTTCCATTTTTTAAGGGATTCTCTCATATTGTCTTTGAGGGCCTCTATCATTTTTATGAAGTTATTTTTTAAGTCATTCTCTTCTGCTTCATCTGCTTTGGTGTGTTATGTCTAATGGATGTCCCTAGATTCTGGTGGTGCCATGCTTGTCTTTCTGTTGTTGGGTGTTTTTTCTTGTATTGCTGTCTTCCCATTGTTTCTTCCAGTGGATGCAGGTGGAGTCTGTCTCTATATATACTACTCTCCAGGTGGGCCTAGGTGGGTCAGTAGTTTGATGTCAGTAACTCTGGATGATTCAAGCCCTCTTGGAGGTCTTTATTCTGACAGAGGGCTGGTGATGGGGTCCAAAGATCAGGCAAGTAGGGCCTCAGGTGTGGATAGGCAGGTCCAGTGTGCTCAGAGTAGACCTAGGAAGTTCCAAGGAGGTGGAAGGGATGTTGGACCTGAACTCTGGCTGAATGATCACTTGGAGAACTCAGGCAATGGAGCAGTGAGCCCAGTAGGACTTAGGGTGGGGGGAGGGCAGGCTCTGGGTGGTGTATTAGCAGAGTACTGGGACTGTACTATCCAAAGCCAGGATATAGGGGGGGAGCAAGATGCAGGGCTAACCCAGGGAGTTCCCAGGGAGTGATGTTGGGGGATTTGGCCTGAACTTGTCTCAGACTCACCTCCAGCAGTGGGTCAGGGATGGGTTTCAAAGATCAGGTGGGTGAGGCCTGAGGGTGGTCTTGCATGGATAGATGGGTCCAGTGTGCTCAGAGCAGACCCAGGAAGTTCCACAGAAGTAGAGGGGTTGTTGGGCCCACACTTTGGCCCAATGCTCATGTAGAGCATCGAAGCAGCAGGCCCAGTAGGACAAAGGTTGGGGGGAGCAGAGTTTGATTGTTGTTTTGTTTTTAAATGAGCTTTTAATGTTTTTATATTAATAATTTTCAAAGCCCTGTACCAAGTACTCAGTATAATGTAAACTTAGCATTCATTCAATGCTCTGAATATACAGACTATAGATGTTTGCAAACATGGAAAAGGTATATTCATAATCCTGCTCCCCAGGTAAGCTTCCTTCAGCCTATGCTTTGTTGAGATACATTTGTTCATTTGCTGAGCTGTGTCTGCAGTGATAGAGATGGGCAAGTGCTGCTTTGCTCTGGGGAAGGAACAATTAGATTTTTGTTATCCCTACATCTTCTTAGTTTAATAAGCAAACTAATAGATCTTTAATTCTTATTTTAGTTATAAGATAAACTTTAATACAAGATACATCTTCCTGCTGACTGCCTTGTGGATGGGGGAATATGTGGTCACCAACTTTGTAGCCCCAGGCAGGTCAGGATATCCATTTTCCTGGGGTGGCCCATAGAGAATTTTGTGGCCACCTTTTGGTAAGACCCATAGCTTGGTTTTGTGCTGGCTGTGAAAGGACATAGTCAATTTCATAATGTCCAGCAGAAATGTAAAATATAGATGGAAATGTGTTTTATTAGAACATTTTACAAATAGGAATCAGTTTTATATGGTTACAAACACACTGTCAGATTTCTTTCTAACCTGGTGTTCAGGCACTTGCTTGCCTTGCCTAGTATTTACCTCTAGAGAGCTATCTACATGAAAACATGTTTAAATAGGTTAGTAGTTGACAGTACTGGAGTTCATTCTAAGATACTTATCCTAGGTTTGTTAGTAAGGATCTCAACCTTATTGTGTCAGGGGTGAGAGGTGTTTTAGTGTACTGTGGAAAGAAATTGAATGAATGGGTATTTGACCTCCTTGCCATCTTCTTATTCCAACAACAATATGATGTTAACTGTTCATGAAAACTACCTGAATAAGAATTTTAATACTATTGAGTAGGCAAGTTAGTTTTGAAAAGTTCCTTTTATACTCCAAGTGAACATTGTTTTGTTATATAATAAGGTAATTACAATGTAAGCCTGGTATCCTTGAATGTCAGTATAGCAGGTTTCCAGTCTTAGCATCTACAAACAATTTGGGAGGCTTGTGTCATTAGATCATCAGAATTAGAGGTGACATGTGGGGCATATGTTACTTTCTAGTTCATATTCTCAGGCTGGCATGTAAATATGGGTTATCTCTATGTACTGGGAAACTCCAGCAGAACTCCTGTACTTAGAGGAATCTGTGGCCAGACCTGCTGCTCTGGACAACCACACAGCAACATTTGTACTAGGTTCCACAAGAGAATTTTATCCTATGCACTCCACAACCTCCTTTACTCATCCTCACTCCTCTGCCCAGCCCTCAGCCCACATCAGAATTCAGTCAGATAACATACATACCTCTATGTTTTGTAACCTTATGAAATCCTGCTGCAGTTGTTGGCTCAAAGAAAGTATTTGCAGAGCATATAGCAAGGTGTTCATGTATGTGACATTCTCTGCATATCTCCTTTTCCATACCAGAATTATCTGGTATTTTTTTTTTTACTTCTAATTTTTTTTCAGTTTTGCCTACAAATATGAGCAGTATACATTGGACATATTTGGCATGTTTGAGAGTCCCAAGAATATTTCTTAAATCAGGTTAGGCTATATAGACATATAACTGAATATTGGGCATTGGTAACCATGCCTGTTACCCAGTGCATTTCGTGTTTGCTATTATTTCACTATATCACTTGGTGTAATTAGAAGTCATATCCATGTACATGTGCATTTTGGGAGTTACAGGGATGGTCTACACATCAGATGAAATAGGTTTACACGAAAACACTGATGGGAAGTGGAGAAAAGCTACTAGCTCAAAAAAAAAAAAAAATGTGCTACACTTTGGGAACAAAGAACATGGTGGTTCCATAGAAAATTAAATAGAATTTAGTGTGACTTAACACCTCCACTTCAGGGTGTACACCCATGAAAATTATATTACATCACCACATAAGCATCTATGAATAAAGTTAACCCACAGCATGGTTCACAACTTCCAAAAGAGGCAAGAACTTAAGTATTCAGCCATTGAATGTATAAAAGAAACATGGAGTAAAGTGTTGGAGAAAAATAATGAGAATAGTGAATTGATCAAGGGATCATTTATGGTAAAGAATATGTTCTTGGCATAAACTATGTTAGTTGTCAATATTATGAGTGAATAACTATTGCAAGTCACATATAAAGGAGGATCTATCAGAATTACAGCTGATTTCTCAGTGGAAACTCTAAAATCCAGCAGAGCCTGGATTTCACTAAAACAGTGAACCTAAAATAATATACCTACCAGAACTGTGATGATTGGAGCAGAATGAAAAATTTTCCATGACATAAACAGCCTAAACAATTATATCCAACAAAATAAAACTTAAGGAAAATTTAGGGAGCATTCTTTATCCCTGAAGAGAGAATTGAGCATACCAGAGAGAGAGGAGAGATACTGTGGAAAGAAATACCACGTCTTAATTATTAAACACAAAATACCACTGAGAAGAAGAAAAACACCAAAAGTCAACAGCACTATTTCCACTACTAACTGACATATTTCCATAATTTTAAATGTCAATGGCTTCAGTTCTCCAAGGACACAGACTGACTGAAAGGACCAAGAAGCAAAAGGACAGGAAAGGGGTGTGGTGGCTCAAGTTTATAAAGCTCAGTGCTCAGGAGGCTGGAGGAGGACCGCCATAAGCAGTCAGCCTAGTCTCCAATGTGAAGCCATGCTGAAGGACAGAGGGGGGGGGGAAACAAAACTGGATATCAAGAGGTGAGGGGACAGGAAGGCAGGGAACAAGTGGGGAGAAACACAGGAAGGAACTTTCCATTTAAAGAAGGGAATATTTCTGAAATATATTTCAATCAGGGTCTCTTACCTTGATTGTCTTCATCAAAACCAAGGCTACATGAGCTAGAAACAGGTTGACACCTGAATATAAATTGCCTTTCTCAGAGTAAGCATAAAACACACTCTGGGTTGACACCGTTCAGTTGACAAGGACAACTGGTTAGCCAAAAGCAGAATTCAAAAAGCCAAAAAGCCAGGCCTTTTGCAGAACTATGGACTTTGGTTGATTAGGCTTGTTTTAGTTGTGGCAGGTGGTACTGTGTAGGTGCTGAATTTTATAGTCTGAATGGTGCTTCTATCAGGGAGAGAGTTGTGCTAAGGTCTTGGGACCAACTGAGGTCTAGGACCCTGTTACATTCCCCACAGGTCTTAGTGAAAGAGTCAAATCATGAGCTCATCCTGTTTTAAAGAGGCATAGTTGATCCTAAGGACAATTTTATTGAACTGATACAGAATTGGTCATATAGTTTATCATGCAGGGCCCCACCTTTAATCTGATCAGAATAAGAATTAAAGGCCCAGCTAGGGCTGAGAGCACAGTAGCTACCCAGAGGGACAAGAGAATAAGAACTGATATTATTTCTTTCATTTATACATTTGCCTCACCTTTTCCCAAATCCCCTCCTCAGATGGTTTTTCGAACCACGAGAAAATTTTTCTTCAATTACACCTGACAAATCTGTACAGAAGCAACAGGTTACTCTCAAAGCTATACATAGTTTCCTTTATCTAATGACAAGTAAATCCAAGCCTCTCCAATTTTGTAGGACCATTTCTGTATGGGAATCTATCTGCTGTTTTAACTTAAAAACAGAAATGTATAATACCTCTCGGTCCTAATCAACCTGGAAATCAACTGAAGAGACACATTTAGTAAAGTATTAGCACATGCCCACCAAGTACTCTCAGGGGCTTGGTATTATTGCTGTTATCAAGATGTGTAGTGAGGTAGTCCTTCTGTAGCACTGACCACGCCCATTGGGGGGTGGAGCGATGGGCGGAGGTGACCTGAGGAAGGAGGTCGGAGGGGGCGAGGAAGGCGCTCGCTCTTTCTGGCGTGACTCGGACAGGAGAGGATCGGTTGAATTTCCTGGTGTTCATCTGTCTAGGTTGTAAGTTATTTCTCCCTGAATAAACATCTATTCGGCTTATTTGTTTATCCTGATCCTTATTTACCGCAATATCTGGTGTCAGAAGTGGGATTTACCTGGGTTTTGCCCCCAGGCGGCAGAAGCCGCCCCCCCCCCCCCCACCTTCCCCAACGGGCAGGGGTTTAACCAGGTGGACTCACCACAGCTTTGGGACATTTGCCTCTTCCTTACTGCAAAGGAGATCTTTGCCGCTAAAGCAGACCTGAGAAGACACTTACCGCTTAACATTTTTTGCCCATTTCCGCACGGGACTTTGCATTCGCGCAGAGCCTCTCGGGCGGCACCCGCCTGGCGGCACCCGCCCGGCTTGCACGCGTTTCGTCTTGTGTTACAAGTAACTCCAAAAGTCCCCTTTTAACAAAATTCTGCTTGCCATAGTTTGTTAAGAACTTTTTACAGGAACCGGGATCAGACGAGCCTGGGCGGCTAGGCGCTATTTGATGACACACCTCCAGGCGTAGCTACCACAAGCTGAGATATACAACTAAAAGCATCAAAGTTCCAGGACAGCAGAATTACACCTAAGGTAATTGTAACATCCTTTGCAATTTAAGCTGATATAAAATCTGAGATAAATTGTTCTATAACTATGGCAGATAATTTTACTATGCAGAACTTTAGGAATTATTTTACTTCATATGTAGAAGGGATTTTAGCAGAAGAAACTTATGACTGGACCAATATATACTTTTATTTTGTAATAGCAATGGGTTTCATCATTAACATGATATTCTTAAAGAAATGGTTTGAGATTACAGCAAACAATAAGGAACTTGTACAAACCATGGGAGACTTAGTAACAAAGATTCGAAACATTGAAAATGATAGAATTCAAAGCATAGAGACAAGGATTCAAAACATTGAAAATGATGGAATTCAAAACATAGAGACAAAGATTCGAAACATTGAAAATGATAGAATTCAAAGCATAGAAAATATAGAAAGAAAGATTCAGAATATTGAAGATGGCGTTGGCGAGCTGAAAGGTATAATTTGTTTAATGTCAGATACTTCAATAACCAGAACAGAAACAATGCAATGCATTAACAAACTAGCAGAAACAGCCCACTCCTGGTCGGAGGAAGCTACTAATAAGTTTAAAAAACTGGAACATCAGATAGAAAGACTAGATGACAGAATCTCTTCCATGTCTGAGGATAATGGCAAGCTAGCAGATAGAACATTGTTTCTGGAAGGCAGTTTACACGCCATTCAGATAATATCTAAGGATGATAAGATTAAAAACATGGAATCATTTGTAGTTGGAGAAAGTAAGAAACTGACTGATACAATGAAGTCTCTAGAAAGTTATTTGATTCAAGAAGTTCAGACACTCAAAGAAACAATGGTGAATAGATTTCAGGCTTTAGAAGACCTTCAGTCTGATACATCAGAAGAAGAACTACAGGTAACAGGGCATGAAAAAGATTTAAAGTTTTCCACACCATTTAGGGTCAGGGGAGCTTTCCCTGTATCTATTCATGAAAAGCCAGCAACGAAGAAACATCCAAAAGGTGTCGTTGCATATCAGTGGGAACCAATACGTATGAAAGATTTAAAAGGTATAAAGGAAGCAGTAGTCTCTTATGGCATGCACTCACCTTATGTGAAGCAATTAGTAGAATCATGGGCATGGAATAACAAGGTAACCCCTAAGGATTGGGATCAATTAATATCAGCTGTCCTTGAAAGCGCCTCTCAAATAGAATGGAGGGCTTTATGGAGAGAGGAAGCAAAAGCTCTTGAACTTCAGGGCTTAAAGAAAGGGTATAAAGCTCCCCAAGATAAAATTCTTGGTGAGGGTCTCTATGCTGACCCAGAAACCCAAGCTGCCTATGATGAACACATCTTGTCTCTATGCAGTACAGCAGCTTTGAATGCTTGGGATAAGGTTCATGAATTAGGAGAGAGGATAGAACCCTATACCAAGATAAAGCAAGGACCTAGAGAACGTTTTAGTATCTTTCTAGAAAGATTATCTAGGGCAGTACAATTAGAGATAGCAGACATAGATGCTAGGCGAATACTCATAGAATCTTTAGCTTACACGAATGCGAATCCTCAATGCAAACAGGTGCTTTGGCCTTTAAAAATGCGATCAGCACCCTTGGATGAATGGGTCCTATATACAGGCAACATTGAGTATAATGACAATAAGACTGAAGCATGGATAGGAGAAGCCATATCTAAAGGTCAGAGAAGATATCAAGATAACAGAGTTCCTTACTATGGTGACTTAGAAGCTTGGGTAGGAGAAGCCATCCCCAAAGGTTTGAAAAGATATCATAATGTCAGATGTTATAACTGTGGTAAGATAGGACATCTAAAAAGAAATTGTAGGCAAAGCTTCCCTAGAAGTAACACCCCCAGGAATGAATCAAACAGAAGGCCTCAGCCTCCTGGGTTATGTAGAAGGTGTGGCAAAGGCAGACACTGGACAAATGAGTGTAGATCGACCAGAGACAAGCAAGGAAACCCTTTACCATCGGGAAACTCCTTGGGGGGCCTCTCGAAGGCCCCCACGTCACAGGTGGTTCGAACATTCCCAGTCACAGTGGAAGACAATCTCCCACAGGACAATTAGAAAATTCTGTGCCTATTATAAAAACTCATACTGCTCTGGATGACGAACTAGTGACGGAAGTTGAATCAAACATGACAGAAGGAAATGAAAAATGTATATTTTGGCAAACTGCTATAAATAGTCATAGGCCTAGATTGATAGTTAAGATGAATAATAGACTGTTTGAGGGTCTGGTGGACACAGGAGCTGATGTAACTATCATATCTAATAAATCTTGGCCTCAAAGATGGCCCCTGCATGAGGTAAATGTTCAATTCTTAGGGATTGGAACCCTGGCTCAGGTAAAACAAAGCACGAGATGGATTGACTGTATAGGACCAGAAGGACAGAGAGGGAGGTTGAGACCATATGTGGCTGATGTAGTGATAAATTTATGGGGTCGTGATCTATTACAGCAATGGAATACACAGATTAACATTCCTCCTGTATTAGATAGGAACCATAGACGACCTCATGATTGTGGAAAGAATACTGTTAAGTACTATACAAGACAGAGACCAAATATCCAGGCAGTACAAAAACAAAATACAAATGCTGAACAAACAGAGGAACCAAAAGCCCTACCTTTAAAATGGCTAACAGAGGAACCTGTCTGGGTAGGACAATGGCCTATGACCTCTGAGAAGTTAGAAGCTTTAGAAAGCCTGGTTCAGGAACAGCTAAATGCTGGACATATTGAGGAATCAACCAGCCCTTGGAATTCTCCTGTATTTGTGATCAAAAAGAAATCTGGTAAATGGAGAATGCTTACAGACCTGAGAGCCATCAATAAAGTTATCCAGCCAATGGGCTCTCTACAGCCTGGAATGCCCTTGCCTTCGTTGATACCCAAAGAATGGCCTATTATAGTTATTGATTTAAAGGATTGCTTCTTCACTATACCTTTACAAGAACAAGACAAAGAGAAATTTGCCTTCACGGTACCTAATTATAACAATTCTCAACCGGTGAAGAGATATCAATGGAAGGTTTTGCCACAGGGAATGCTAAATAGCCCCACCCTGTGCCAATATTTCGTACAAAAACCGTTAGAAATAATTCGTAAACAGTTTCCACAATCCATAATCTATCATTACATGGATGATATATTGTTAGCTGACTCTAAAGGAGAAATATTAGAAAAAATGTTTGAGAAAGTAAAGGAAGTTTTACCTCGCTGGGGATTACAAATTGCACCTGAAAAAATACAAAAAGGAGAGTCTATCAACTACTTAGGATATAAAATAGGTCTACAGAAAATTAGACCACAAAAAGTACAGATCAGAAGAGATCGCTACCAGACTCTTAATGATCTTCAAAAATTACTAGGAGAGATTTCTCAACTGCAAACCATAATTGGAGTAGAAGGGCATGATTTGAAAAACTTGAAAATGGCCCTAAAAGGAGATAAGGACTTGAATAGTCCACGAATACTATCAGCTGAAGCTGAGAAGGAATTAGAATGGGTAGAAAAGAGGATACTAGAAGCACATGTGGACCGTGTGGATCCAAACCTAGACTGTATTCTGGTTATATTACCATCTAGAGAATATCCTTCAGGGATTTTGATGCAGAGAGAAGATATCATATTAGAATGGATATTCCTACCACATAAACAGAATAAAAAACTGAAAACATGTATAGAAAAGATCTCTGACTTGATTATAAAAGGTAAATTAAGACTTCATCAGCTAATAGGAAGGGACCCAGCAGAAATTATAGTACCTTTAACTAATGAGGAAATTTCTTCCTTATGGAAAGATAACGAATATTGGCAGAGAGCTTGCAGTAACTTTTTGGGAACAATTAGCAACAACTATCCCAAAACTGAGAGAATCAAATTCATAAAGAAAACGATTTGGATTCTTCCACGCATTGTAAGAAAAACACCTATTTCTGGAGTTCATACATTCTACACTGATGCAAATAAATCAGGTAAGGCAGGATATAAATCAGGAAATATTAGCAAAGTGGTTCAAAGCCCTTACAATTCTGTACAAAAGGCAGAATTGTATGCCATTCTCATGGTACTTATGGATTTTAAAGAACCCCTCAATATAGTTACTGACTCTCAATACGCAGAGAGAGTCGTTTTACACATTGAGACTGCAGAATTTATTCCTGACAATACAGAATTAACTTCATTGTTTATACAGTTACAAGATACTATCAGAAAGAGGACTCATCCTATATATATAACACACATCAGATCCCATACGGGTCTGCCAGGTCCTCTAGCACAAGGCAATGATGAAATTGATCGTTTATTGATAGGAAGTGTGCTAGAAGCCTCAGAGTTTCATAAGAAACACCACGTGAACAGTAAAGGTTTAAAAAAGGATTTTTCTATCACTTGGGAACAAGCCAAGGAAATAGTAAGGAAATGTCCTACTTGCTCATTCTATAACCAAACTCCTTTACCACCAGGCAGTAACCCTAAAGGTATAAATAGGAATGAAATATGGCAAATGGATGTGTTTCATTTTGCAGAATTTGGAAAATTAAAATATGTACATCACACTATAGATACATTTTCAGGGTTTCAGTGGGCTACTGCTCTGAGCTCTGAAAAGGCTGATTCTGTTATAACGCACCTTTTAGAGGTAATGGCCATTATGGGCATACCTGCACAAATAAAAACTGATAATGCTCCAGC